>NC_056732.1:1820112677-1820146804 GCF_019279795.1 Protopterus annectens
CTTTTGGTGAGAGACTGTGTCCCTGCAGTGAAGTGTTCATGTATCCAAAATTGTGCGAGGACTGTTAACATAACTCTGGCTGTTTCTCATATGATTCTTGCTTGAAATGCTCTCTTTGTTCCCCTTTCATCACATTTAAATGGACTAAATGTAATATGTTTGATTTCCCACTTAAGCATGGACTTTCTCAGTGAGAAACCAATGCTTTATCCCAGCCAGGAACAGAGAGGCGTGGAAAGTCAAAAGGCTGTGTGTTTCAAGTATCTGACATTTCACTGCATCAATACTGTGTGGAGTCTAACAACAGGGAGAAAGTGAGTTTACTTTTGTTTACCACCTCTAAGTTTGTGCAAGCTTAGAGTAGGTCTGTTTAGAGACAGTGTGTCTGACAGTTTGCACCCACATCAGGGCTGCTATGTAGAATATAAATTTATAGCTACGGGTATCACAGGGATCAGTTCTGGACATTTTTCTGTTGAGCTTTTTTTTTTTGCAAACACCCAAGCCAATATCCTAGAAGTGTGTCTCACCAAGTTTGCTGATGTCTACAAACTGGACACTGTTATCTTCTCTTCCACTGATAGAAAACATCTCCAGTATGGGTTGGAATATGCACATGCATTGTTTATCAAGAGCTGTTGCAAACTAAATAAAAAAGGTGCATTTAATAGCGTTTGGCAGAAAGGTTGTTCCTACCTCATATGTTATAAGTGATACTGCTGTTAAAGCGGACGCAGTCATAACAGACCCAGGTACTTATGTGGATAGCATTTTGTGATTCGATTATCATGTTTCCACCATAGTTATAACATCCTTTTGTCTGGTCCAATTAATTTCAAAGGAAACATCTTCAAGATCTAAAGGGATCACCCTACCACTGTACTTTCCCCTTTTCTGACCCATCATTGAGTACAGTGCCTCCTTTGGTGGGTACAAATCCATACAGTGCCTCCTTTGGTGGGTACAAATCCAAGCATAGTGTTTAATGGGAAAGGCCCTCGAAGATTTCTAACCAAAAAATGTTAAGTTTTTAAATCCTTCAACTAACCAGATAGATTTGTACAACTCCCCTTATACTCTGTGGCTTTAACATTGCTGCAAGGTGACCTGATTCTCACTTTTAAAGCCATGAGAGTCCCAGTCTTATTTGACCTCCTATTCCTTCACAAAAATAGTGGCACTGCAAACACCTGCACTAACAGATAAACAAGACTTGCTGGAGTAATTTTTTACCTACTTGATTTCATGATCAAAATGATCTTCCATGAGGAGCTGTTATATATTCCAGTCTACACCATTTCATGGCTAACCAGCTTGGGCCTGCCAGTCTTTCTCCCTCTCATCCCTCTCATGAAAAGGCATGCCGGAGTGCAGTCCTTAACATGAAGGACAACTGAATGTCCCCGCTCCCCCAAGAAAAGATTTCATTGCTGAGTGCTTTTTCCTGTCAAGCTGCACAGTAGGCATTTATGACAGCAAGAGCCATTGTGAAGGTTCTTGAGTACACGTCAGCCTCTAACTTGATGATTCCCCTTGCCAGACTACACCTGAGGAAAATCATAGTGGTACCTTAGAAACCTGTCATGACACCCTCTTCGTCCACTGCAGAAGGTGATACCACTCGTGCCCAACAACAGGGTTCAGACGCTAGTCTTATCAGGTTATAGACAACTGGGGTGCCAGTTGTGAATCCACAGGTTACCAACCTCTGACAACAGATGTATCAAACTTTCTATCTGGGTACAGACAGGAGCACTGAAGGCTCAGGAAAGGTGGAACAGCAGGGTGAAACCAAAGACATTGCTGTCAAAGAAATATTGGCTCTTATGTTTGCACGTTAAGATATTCAGTTCGGTCTTGAAGCCAGATGTGCTGCAAGTGGTCACAACCAGCACTATGGTCATTTGATGCATTGTCAAGCAGGGAGGGGACATATTATCAGCTGTGTAGTCTGGCCATGACTGCGTGGGACCTAACTACCAACCATATGCCTTTATTCCACAGTTCTTCGGTAGATTATCCAAGTTTGCCCCTGCCTATCCTCCACAACTGGAAACTAAATCTGTAGGTATTTTCTTGGTTAGCCATGGCATGGGGTACATTTAGACCTGTTTACCTCTGCCCAGAATTGCCTAATTTCAATATTTACGTATCCATGGGTGTTCTAGCACTGAACATGCTTTCATTCCTTTAGAACAAGTCTTCTATATGCTTCCTACCCTTTCCCTTATCTTCAGGGTCTTCTTCAAGGCCATGTAAGAGACAGCCAACCTAATAGCAATTTTTCCCAATTTGGCCAATAAGTCACTGGTTTTCCCAGTTGCTGTAACTAAGTTAAAGTAAATCCATACTGTCATACTAGCAGAACTTGCTAATCTAAAAAAAGGAGGCACTGGTTCACCCAAGACTATAGTCCCTCAAATTAGCAGCATAGAAGATAGGCCCCAAATCCTACACTGGGCCTTCTTTCCCACTGAGGTATTGCATGTACTGAAGTAAGCCAAGTAACCTGCTACTAGGAGGTCCTACCTGGCTAAGTGATCTAAAATTTTACCTGCTATAAAAGTTGTGGCAGACAGTCGTGGACAATCTCCGTTCTAGAAGCCCTTCTTTACCTAAAAAGTCTGGTTGACAAAGGCCTATCACACTGCCTTAAATCTGATCTTTCAGTTGTCTTAGTTTCCTCTTTAGTCTTTACTGGTATCTTCCCCTGTAGTCAAGCAGTTCATAAAAGGGCTGCTAATATGAGGCATCAAGGAAAAAAGTGCCCCTTTGTGTTACCTTAAGTTTATATCTTTATTTGGATCACTGTCAGTCTTGACCTCTGGGAACTCGGCTGTGGAACAGCTCTGACAACTGGCCCAACTTTCAGATCTTTGCACCCTTCCCTCTGAGACTGTGTGGGGCCCTTCTGTAGACATCAGTACGATGCTCTTCGCAATTCACTGTTGCAGTATTAACTCTTGGAATTTCTGCATGCAGGAGCCCAGAGGCTGGCCTGAACACCAGAGCTTTCAAAGTCCTCTTCCTGGCCTGCCTGACTCACTCCTATTCCAGTATCAGGATGTCAGTGGTATAAAGGGTAGCTGGCCACCCTATTTTCAATTCCTTCTCAATACAGTTCACCAACACACCATGTCACCAGTCTCTTAAGTTGGCAAGAAGCTAGAGTGATCCTTCATATCTTTTTTCATGTTAGCATTGTTTTTGTAGATGTCATTGCATACAAATAATTGTTTGAGGTATAGGAAGCAAATGCCATACAGGGATTTTCATAGCTTTTGTTTTTTCCCAACTTGTCCACCTGCCCCTGATGCTCTTAATTTAATCAAAGAATGATTAAGCACTAGGCTGTCTCTCTCAAAAGGTATCTGTTTCCGGGATCTCATGGTTGCCTTAGGCATGCCATGCCATATACTGGTCCTTCCTCAAAAAGAAAAAAGAATCTTTCACAAAGGAGATCATTTCAGAGATCAATGACATCTCTTGGATGTCATTTTTTTAAGGTTGTGGGTCAGAGGTACTTGATCTCAGCAAGGGAAATCTTCATGTTTCCACTAACAGAAATCCACATGAGAAAGTAATTTGGTATTTCAGGAGTGTCTGGTATCAGCACACTTAACAACTTCAAAATACAATTCCTGTACTTCCCTGTATAAAATGAGGGATGTCTAGAGCCATCACATGTAGCTGAGTCTGGGTGCCTTTTCAGAGAAACCCTTGACCACAGAAGCTTCAGCCATCAAGTTTGAGAGCTCTTGGTGTGTGGAACTACAACCAGAGCAGAGACAAAATCAACATCAAACAGATGATGGCAGTGATCCTGAGCCTTAAAGCATTCATGTTGGTATGCAAACCAGGGATCTGGATGACATCACATAGCAGTGCTGTGGTGTACGTAAGTAAGGTCAAGCACACTCCTGTCATCTGTGTAGGCTACCAGTGTAAACACGGGCCATACTTTTGGGACAGGAATGACCCATTGTGCTTCCTTTATTTCCTCCCAGTAAAATTTACTGGCAAACCACTTAATCAGGCCAACTGAATACACAAAGGGCTGTTGAACAGGGGTGGCTTTATGGATTCATAGGTGGTATATCAGAAATAACCTTGCTACTTCACACAAGATACAGCTGAGGAAATTCTGTTCCAGAGCACCTTGCAGTAAGGCTTGGGTAGTAGCTGCTTTCTTCAGTTGGGCAAGTTTGTTTCTTAACGCTTTACCTTCCATTTACTGTTCACTTCAGGGCAAGTAAGGCTGTAAGGGAGAAGAGGCTAGGAATACTAAATTTGCACCCTTTTAGCTGAAGCAGTAACATTTATTGTTGATTGAAGTGACAGTGGACAAACTAGTCATCTGCTCCTCATGTTCACTTCTTGACCCATCTCAAGGAAGCCATGGCACGTCCAGTACTGCAGACTCTCAGACTGATAGCTTGGGCACTTCAACTTTTGTTACCCTTTAGGCACATTTTTGAAAGGATGTGATGAAGATAATGATGGAAGGCAGGAGGCCAAGATCTATGAAAACCTAACTAACTAAATAGAAGAATCTGCAACAACTGGAAAGGCCACAGAAATACCTCACTAAAAGAATCACAGGCCTAAAGCAGATGCCCTACGCTGACTGCCTTAAAAAAACTCCAGCTATACTCTGTAGCATATCGTCTACTCAGAGGCGATCTTTGCTTAACATAGAAGGCCATGTCAAACCCAGAGCTGTTGGACATGCTACACTTAAAGAAATACCGATCCCTCAGAGCCACACGCTCCAGGGAACTAAACCTTGTCATCACAATAAACAAAACATGCTGGAGGGATAGGTTCCTGACCCAGAGACTCCCCAGACTCTGGAATAGATTGCCCTTACATGTCAAGCAGAGTGCCTCTTTGGTCCTCCTCAAAAGGAACCTTGACGATTGGATGGGAGAAAGGAAATTCACCCTGGGGATCATGTCAGTCGCCCTGCTAGACAGGGGTCCAGGGAATTAAATAGTGTGGGAAGAAATAGCCAGGGAATTGTTATGGCTAGGCTTGTATAGGCCCTAGGGCTGATAGCCTAGTACCAGCCTATGAACCTGTGAACCTATAAGAGATTTTCCTTTTGGTGCCAGTGAAAGAAACTAGTCCTACCCCAACACACAAATACCTTTAATTCTTCAAAATATGTCTGATCATTTTCCAGTAGTGTTGGCTTTCTCTTCAGAGAAGGTGTATCTGGCCTGCATGCAAAGTAAAGCAGTTCATTAAGGGAGGCAGTCCTCTTAGACTCCCCTTTTGGAAAGCTGTGGCTCCATCTTGTCACATATGCTTTGTATTGGAAAAGTTACCTTAGGCCCCCTTTGAACCAGTTGCTACTGTGTCTATGTTCATCCATCAAGTGGAACTTGCATTGAATGGCTAAACATCAAACTCTATGCATAAAACATTATTAAAGCGAACGTTCATTTCAGTGATGGGGAAAGTAACTAATTGACCAATACTTCCCTGTCTGCACTTTTCCCCACTGCAGTGCGGTCTCATAGTTGGTGTATATAGCTAGGTGGGGTGTGGGGTCTCAGAGCCCTCCATGTTGGAGAGTGTGTGAGGCGATGCCCCCCCCCCCCCCGGGTGGGTTTGAAATACTATGGTGGGGCAGACAGGGAAGTGTTGGTCAACTACTTACTTTCCTGTCTCTGAAATGAGCGTTTGTTGAATGAACATTTGATGTACAGGGTTTTATGTTTAGCCCTTCTATGCAAGATTCATTCTATGGCTAAACATAGACCCATTTCCACTACACCTCTCAGGTATTTGATGTGGAAACCTATAATCTAGTTGTCTGTGACCATTTCCACTACACCTTTCAGGTATTTGATGTGGAAAACTATACTCTAGCTGTCTGTGACTTCAGCCAGGGAAATATTTGAGCCTTACTTTGTGTTTCATAATAACAACAGTAGCTTGCATAATAATTAATCATTCATGCATAATATTGTGTACTTCCCTCCATGATGCTCTGCTTAATGTGTGTGTGGGGTGGGACCAGAAAATAAGAAAAACTTTGAAACACTCCTGATAACTATCTAAATTGAGCTCTTCACTATCAAATTTTGCCCCGTGATGGGGAATAAATGGGAAGATTGTCTGGGAGGGTCCTGATGATCATTAGACAGCAAATGCAAACATTAAGCAGCAGTTAGCCCATCTTATTGCCTTCTCTCACAAATCCTAGAAAATTGACTTCCAAGATGGCTGTACATTGAGTAACAGCTTAATTCTACCTCTCCCAGTGTGAAAAAAAGGCACTTTGTAGAGAAGGCCAGTGGACCTAGATTTCTAAGTAAATTTCAGTAAGTGGCTAGTACGTGCATTGCCTGGATACCAGGAGGAAAGAAATACAGAGGACCTGAAGGAAAATCAGCTACAGAAGGCAACATTAAAAAAAAAAAGAAAAAAAAAACACTGACTGGGAAAAGTACTGTAGCTGTTCAGCAAAAAGCAGTGCAAGCTCCAGACCTCACTTCCAGTGTCCTCAAGGAAGGTCTAAAGCAACTTCACACAGACCTGACTAAGATAAATGAAACACTGATGGGGTATATGAACTTCAGTGATAAAAAGCTGGAAAACAGCTACCCAGAGAAGGTGAAATAAATAACTTGGACCTTTAATAGTAAAGATGCAATCTTACCAGCAGACGGAACTCATTCTGACAAAACTGTGGCAGAAGGACAAAGTAATAAAAGTGGGAGACAGCAGAGTGTTTGTGAAGAATGACTACTCATTGTACACCAGGCAGAAGAGGAATAAATTTATCCAATTATTCAGGGAGTGTCAGGAAGCAGTTATAAGATTCAAACTGCAGTTCCCAGCCATCTTCAAAAGATTTTTCATTAGAGAAATAAAACCAATTTTTGATGGAGTACATGCTAAGGAAGAAATAAAAATGTTTGTCCAACAAAAATGAGCCATGAAACAGGAGATTCTGCTTCCTGTTCTTCTGGTAACAAAGACCACAAACAGACTGTGCCAGTGAAATATTTTCCAGGGTTTTAATGGAAAATGCTTGAGAGAGAGGGAGGGAGAAAAGCACAGGAATTGACTAGAAGAATCGAGCATGCACGGGAAAAGAAGCAGAGACAGGGTTTGGGAGATAAAGATAAACAGGAACAGAACAAGAGAATCTGGAAATATTGGACTGTTTTGCACTTTATAGGTTCATAGGTAGGTACTAGGCTATTGGCCCTAGGGCCTGTATAAGCCTAGTCAAACGGTACCCTGGCTTTTGCCACCCAAGAAAATTATTTTCCTGTGCCCTTGTCAAGCAGAGTCACAGAAGTGATCCTCGGGGTGAATTTCCTATCTCCCATCCAGTCATCAAGATTTTTCTTGAAGAGTGCTAATGCGAAGCTTTGTTTGATACAGATAGGTAGTTTGTTCCAGAGTATGGGAAGACTCTGGGACTGGAATCTATCCCTCCAGCATGTTCTGTTTATTGTGGTGACAAGGTTTAGGTCCCTAGAGTGTGTAGCTCAGAGGGATTGGGATTTCTTTAAGTGGAGCTTGTCCAACAGCTCTGGGTTTGACATAGCTTTGTATGTTAGGCAGAGATTCCTCTGAGTAGGCGATATGTGACAGAGTAAAGCTGGAGTTTTTTGAGACGGTCTGAGTAGGGCATCTGTTTAAGGCCGGTAATCCTCTTTGTGAGGTATTTCTGTGGCCTTTCCAGTTGTTGTAGATGTCTTGTGAGGTACATAACAAAGGGGGCGTTGTACTCTATAATGGGTCTAATGAGTAATGAGTAGAGGGGAACAATGACCTTTTTTTTCTTGGATGAGAAACCTTTTGTAATGAGGTGTGCCACATAGAAGGATTTCCTGACTACTGTGGCAATGTGATTATCAAAGGAGAGACTACTGTCCACCTGTATCCCAAGGTCTCTTATCACACTTTCGGTGTTAAGTAGACTACCGCCTATGTGGTAGTTCATGGGTACAGAGTTTTTACCAAAAGGTATGACAATGCACTTTTTGGCACTGAGCTTGAGGCCATGGCTTTGACACCAGGCATCGGTCTCAGTGAGGCCTTTTTGTGGGATGTCCACATCGTTAGGAGTTTTGATTATGGCTCCTAGTTTGCAGTCATCTGCGAACTTTGTTTGCCAAAGACCTTCTGTGTTAGCCTGTACTTCAGAGAAGTAGATACCAACAGGAGAGGACCTAGGACTGAACCCTGTGGTGCTCCACTTGTCACTGGTCTGAAGTTGGATTTAGTCTGCTACTTTCACAGTGTGGGTTCTGTCAGCAAGCCAGTTGGCAACCCATCTTGTGACATAGGTATTTTTACCTAGTTTAATGAGTTTATCTATAATTCCAGAGTGATGGATGGTGTTGAAAGCCTTGGCGAGATCTAGATATGCTGTGTGAACCACCTTACCCTCATCTACAGCGTTGGGTACCGCTTCAAAGAAGTCTATCAGATTTAGGAGACATGATCTGCCTTTTACAAACCCAAACTGGGTAGGGTCCAGAGTTTGGAGATTACCAATGTCATTGTTTATAAGTTCTTTGATGATACGTTCCATAGCCTTGCAGACCAGGCTTGTCAGGCTAATGGGGTGGTAGTTCCCGGGGTCCGTGGTGGCTGCCCCTTTGTGGAGTGGGATAACCGTTGCTGTGCGCCATTCAGTGGCCACAAAGCCTGAGGTGAGGCTATGATTGAACTTGGTACTTAGGTGGGGTGCCAGTTCGTTCTGTAGTTCATGTAGAACGCAGCCTGGGATGTTGCCAGGTCTCATGGATGCTGTGTTCTTGGCTTTAGAGAGTGTGTTTTTACCTGTGCAGCCGTGATTACAGGAACTTTGCATTCTTCCGGTATAGAGATGGGCCTTTTAGGGGGTGAGAGAGGGTAAACATTAGCACTGAACCTATCTGCCAGGATGTTGGCAATATCAGTTGGTTCTGTATATTTAGTCGCCATTGTGCTGTAACTCAGAGCAGATCTGAGTGTTGCCATTAAGATTCTTGACAAGCTATAGAATGCTTTGTGTTTGTCTTTAGAATCAGTGGCGATTTTGTTTTCGTAACTAGTTTTGGAGGATTTTATGAGGGATCGCAGCTTATTACTGAGGCTGACCACGGAGTTCCTCCAATCATGGGATTTTACTCTTTTTCGCAACAGCTTCTTTCTTCTGTTGTAGAGTTTATTTATGGCAAGGGACTACCAGATTGGCTTTCTTTTTTTTTGAAGGATAGCATCTTGGTTCTGTTAGAGATTGCACGATCCATGCACTCATGTAAGTGCTTATAAAGTGCATTTGTATAGGATTCAGCAGTCGTACCTCTATTGTCCATCAGCATGGGTGTCGTGAAGTTTGCCACTGCTGTCTTAAGAAATTTTTTTACGGTGGTTTCCCTAATGGAGGTGTGGGGGTGGGATGTGGATGTCTACGGTGATTAGCTTGTGGTCGGATCTGACCAACAAGGAATTGGCCTCTGGTGTGGAACACCGGTTGCCCATGTTGGTAATGACCAGGTCTAGGATATTGCTGCCTCTGGTGGGGGAGTGGATAAGTTGATCCAAAGCGTTGGAATTTATGAATTCCAGAAATTGTTGAGCACAAGAGTTGGTACATGAGTAGTTTTCCCAGTTAATGGTAGGGTAGTTGAAATCGCCCATTATTAGGGTGTTAGGTTGTACCCTAATATTTTCCAGTGTATCAAGAAATGAGGAGTGGGAATCCTGGGGCATGGTGGTGGATCTGTAGCAAGCTACAATTTGGATTGCGGTCTTGCCCAGAGTTAGTTGCACTTGGATAATCTCGGATGCATTATGCTGAGCAACTAGCCTGGAGTTGTGGATATCCTTAATGAATATAGACGTATGCCCTACTTCATGTCATTAACTTTTGGAAAATAAAATCTGAAACTTGGAAACTGATAAATGTGAGATTACAAAGCAATATTTATATTTATGAAACAGGACAGAAAAAGAAATTCTGGAAATATTGGACTTTTTTGGACTTTGTTAAACTTGTAGAGGACTGTAAAGCATATGCCCTAGTTCATGTCATTACTGTTGGGGAAAAATACTCAGGAGAGGGGGAAGAAGCGGAAGAACGTTAACTGTAAATAAAATATTTTTTTCTTAATTGTACTGTTTAAATGATGCATGATTTTCTATGCATGTTATAAAATAAAGTTGTTTTCAGTTATTTTTAAGTGTAGTGGGGATACTAATACAAATAGGTGTCCCTGTATTTTCTTATTTTTTCTTTCTCCCATCTTCTCTCTTTCTTCTTGGTCAGATTTAAGAACTGTAGGCACTGCAATATAAAAAAAGATCTGGTTAAAAGAGCATGACTAAAGAAAAAATAGTGAGCTTTTTCTCATTCTTGCATAGGTGAATGACTGGGTTAAGGTCCATTCTTGCATAGGGGAATGACTGGATTAAGGCCATTAGCTTTATATAGTAACATGTTTTAGGAGAAAGTAAGTAAATGAAAAAGAATGTTGAATATTATAAGGCTTTTTATCTAGTAAACAATTTTGTATCTGGTTCTCATGTCTCTAGCAGACAGTCTGATAAAGAGAAATGGCTTGGAGAAAACGTTTTTTTGAAAGCATTCAAGTGTTTTCTTAGCTGGGAGAGCTATAAAGATAAGACAAGAACAGATAGCACTTAATAGAATATTAGACTCTACCATGTGTCTAAGCATGGATAATTGTTCTTTTACTTTAGCTCGAGTCTATGTGTGTGACTGTCAGTTTGGAACATTTGTTCCTATTAGGAGGGTAAAACTTCAATATTTGAAGATGTACATAGTTTTGTGTGTTATTAAGTTAATAGGTTTTAGGGGGTATTGAATGTGCGTGCATTTTTTGTTTGAGAGTTTTCAGTAAAACAGAAAGTTTTGTAAGATGTGACGTAGGCGCAAATGGGGATAAGAAACAATTGTATAAAACATTAACCTGCCAATACAGTGCATTCATATAACACAAAAGCTGCAATTAGACATTTGACAAAAAGCTTTTATATATAAAAGGTGAGATTAATAATCCCTCAGGAATATGATTCTTTCTATAATGTCTTTAAACATTAATGGTCTCACAGATAAATGCAAAAAAGAAAGAGTAGTGAACTATATTAAAAAAATTTAGAATGAAAATAGCTATGCTACAGGAGACACACTTGGAAAGAACTGAATGTATGAATTTGATAAAGAAAGGTTTTATGGATGGTTATTCAGAGGAATATCTGGATCAAAGGAAAAGAGGAGTACTTATATTAATTGCAAGAGGAGCTCCAGTAGAAACAGAAGAGAATAAAAGTGACAATAATGGGATTTGTAGTACTAACGGCTACTGGCAAGGGAGAAGGATTATACTGGCAAGTATTTATGTATTAGAATTTAGAGAAACTTTTTGGCAGGTAACTTTGGAAGCCAATAGACCCCAAGGCTAAATAATCATCTTTCTATTTTACCTTTTTTGAAACTAAGATTGGCTATGTTATCAATGTGTTTGTTTTTATGGTGTCATTGACTGAAGTGTCATAAGTATTATAAATTAATCGATACATTATTTATTATTTTTTATACAATATAAAATACTTTTTTATTAATACCATCTATATCAATGAAATTTTATAAAGTTTTTACATATTCCACAAGTAACTAATAGTTGTATTAACATGGTTTTATAGACTGCTACAGTTTTTGTGGCTTTTTTACACAAGTATATAGTATTGTAGTCATTTCTTAGGAATTTTAACAGTGGTTGGTCATGTGATGCAGCCAACGCCATTTTCTTCAGTCTTTCTTGCCGCGCGGTGCCCGAAGCAGAAGCATTTCGCAAGTGCCAGTTAGCCGACTACTGAAATATTCGAGTTTGAGTTTCAGAACCAAAGTCTTCACTAAAGCTAAGTACCCCGTTGGGAAAACTTTTTTCTTGATGTTTACCGATGTCAGAAAAAGTTAATAATTGTATTACTTATAGGAAGCAAATACCTCATAAGGATTTCCATTTATACTGTATTCCTTGCCTAGGCCCTGATCACAAGTGCCTGGCTGTCGGTTTTGTGCTAGATTTAACCAATGCACTATTAAGCGTCTGTATATTTTTGCAACAAAGTATTTTGGAAACAGATTTAACTACCCAGAAATGTCGTTGGATAGCAATCCAACTATTCATTTGGAGAAACCTTGCATACTTTGAGGGAGCATTTTCACTGGGAGAGTCAAGACTTCTCAGAATCAAAAAAGAGACTCAGGGATTTCCTTCTTCTCCATCAGCACAAGCCTTTAGCCATTCCCCCTGTTTTAGACATTGTGGATGATGTGTTTTCGGAGTCAAGCTTGACCCCTGACTCCTTACCTCTGGCTCCCAGTAAGCCTGACCGATATTACAGGGTCCCTGGCTCACATAAATTTTTATTTAGAAACACTGCTGCTGATCCTGAAACTATTTCACAGGGTCCAAAGGGAGTTAAGGCCTCAACAGCAAAAAATCCTACCCCCCTCTGACAGAGATTCAAGGGCACTGGACAGCTGGGGAAAAAGATTTATACATCTGCAACCTTGGCAATCAGGGCCGTAAACTGTCAATTTCATATGCTTCAGTACCAACAACATGTTATGGGATTGCTGAAACAGAAAATGATGTTGATTTCAGAATGTGCAGAAAATAAAGAATTGCATGAATTATTGCATGCAGCTGAACAAGTTGGAAAGCATACTTTGCAATGTGGTTTTGATTCTTTAGAGGCCTCCTGCAGGGCCGCAGTTACTGGATCTGTGATTAGGAGGCATGCCTGGTTAAAAGAACAAAATTTGCCTGATCATGTTAAAGCTAAATTGCTAGATGCACCTTTACAGCATGATTCTCTGTTTGGTATTAAGGCAGAAGAGGTTTTAAAGAAAATGGAAGACAAAACTAAGTCTATACAAACTGTTAAAGACTTCTTACAAGTGCAGCCACCAAGATTCAGTAGAAACTGGCCTACAAAAAATTGGTCCTTTCCTGTGTCAGACAGAGCTCAAAGGGGTAAATCCAGATGCCCTAAGGGTTCCAGATACCAGGCGCAAGACTCAAACAGGTCAAAGCAATGGGGCGCATCCACCTCCAAATCTGGAGGAGATAAAGTGCAAACCTACAGAAAGCAATCCCAATGACTTCCCTCTGCCTAAACCAAGCACTTATCTTTTGGCAGCACCCATAGGGGGAAAATTAACACTTTTTGCTCAAAATTGGCAGTTAATAACCCAGGGCAAGTGGGTACTAAACATCGTATCACAGATTCCATTTCCACACACTGCCAATGGCAAATGGTTGGCCAGATCTGCCAAAAAATCAATGGGCAGAGGCACAGAAACAGGTTACGTCCCTCATAGATATGGGGGCCATTCAGACAGTACCAGAACAAGAAAAAGGACAAGGTTTTTTCTCAAGACTGTTCTTGGTACCCAGAAAGGACAAGGCCTGGTGGCCAATACTGGATTTATCGATTTTGAACACATTACCTGGACATTCCAAAATTCAGAATGCTGTTGTTGCAGCAGCTTCTGCCCATGCTGGGCAAGAATGCTTGGCTGGTGACTTGAGACCTAAAAGAGGCATGCCTGCATGTCCCAATAAGACAGTCGTGCAGAAGATACTTCAGATTCAAGGCTGGCTTAATGCATTACCAATTCTCTGCACTGCCCTTTGGCTTATCTACTGTGCCCAGGGTCTTTACAAAGTGCCTGGCACCAGTAATTGCATTTTGCAGACAAAGAAGTATACAAATATATCCTTACTTGGACGACTGTTTCATTCAAGCAGAGAACAAGGACACTCTTCTTTGACACCTGGCATTTGTGAAAAGGCTTCTAACATCCCTAGGGTACACAATAAACGAAAATAAATCACAACTGGTACCCTCTCAAAAGATAACATTCCTGGTTGCAAGCTTGAATACAATTGCCCAGATGGCTTACCTCATGCCAGACAAACAAAGGCAACTGACTACTTACTTCAAACTGATGGCAACAAAATCCCAGTCTTCTGCAAAACAAATTCTGCAGGCTCTGGACTTCATGGCATCCTGCATCCTACTAATTCCATATGCAAGACTGCATATGAGGAAACTTCAATGGTAACTAAAAAGTTTATGGAGTCAACATTCACACAGTCTGGAAACAATGACTCCTCTCATTCCCTGCCTGCAACAGGAGATCTGAAGTAGGAGATTCATTTGTCTGCAACCTGTGGGTCATGGATCCGATATTGGATCCGAACCGGCATGGTTTTCCAGCTATGGATCCGAGCTCTCAGCTCCTCCTCTCACCCATAATGCCCTGCTGTCCCTACATGACCCCAGATCTAGTTTGCCGCTCTGGTGACCAGATTGGTTTTCTTGAGCTCTACAGCTAAGTGGTTTTTCTAAAGTTTTTCTAGTGCTAAAATTTAAAATTTTTTGAAAGTTTGAGTGAAAGTTTAGGTTTCCCTTTTTGGTAGTTAAACTTGTTTAATTATATTAATCTTTTATACTTAGTTTCCCTCCCCTCGCTGGTAGCGTAGTGTGTGTTTGGGCCTGTTGTGTGTCTAGTTTACTTTTACTTTTTACTTTAGTTTAAGTAATATCTAGGCTCTTAGGATGTCAGAACAACCTAAGGCTGTTTTTTAGTGCTCGAGTGTGGCCATAAGCTTTCCCCTGCTGATGGCCACACTCGGTGCGTTCGATGCCTTGGGGTTGAACACCTCACTTCTGGATGTTCCATTTGTGCAGGGTTCAACCCCAGGGCATTGAAGGAGCGGAGGTCTAAGCTGGTCCTGGCGGGACTTTTGCCCCCGGACTCTGCTCCGACCTCCGCTCCTTCGGGGGGAACCGTGTCTACGGTTCCCTCCTGTCCGGCTCCCCCTCCTCCTCCTGGGACTCAACCTCCCTGTAGTGGTTCGGAGGAGAGGGAAGCTAGAAAGAAGGACCGGAGGGAGAAGCACCATAAGCGGCGGGCAGAGACCTCTGTTTCGGCCCCGCCTGCTTGGCTTCTCCTCTGGCCTCCTTGTCTGCTGGTTCTCCCCCTCCTCGGCTCCGGTCACCCGTGTGCTTTTCACCGGGACCTGAGGAGGAGGAGACCCGATCTCCGTCGAGGCTATCCAGGAGGCACTCAAGGCCTACCTCGGTAGCCTCGTCGAGATCGACCTATAGTTTATCAGACGCTGATCTGGACCGGATGATGAGAAGGTTCATCCAGGCCCAGATGCAGATGGGAGTGCTCTTGCCTCCCCCTCTGGGGAGCTCGACCCCTTTAAACCTATAGCTCCTTCTCCGACCCGCCACCGGGTTCGGAGCAGTTGGAGCCGAGCAGCCGGGCCGGGGTGGGTCGGCGCCGATAGTACTCGGTACCGGATCCGACCCTGCCCTCGAGTGCTTCGGATCCGACCTCTCGAGCCTGGATCGAGCCGGATCCGGGGATCAGTGCTCCTTCGGCGCCGTCTGTGTCGGAGCGCACTGTCCCTTGGATCCGAAGCGGCGCCGACTCGATCCACTCGGATTCGAGGGGAGCCGATTGTCGGATCCTTTGGTCGAGGTCGGCCCTTCGGCTTTTGATGTAGTGGAGAGGGCCCTGTTGAGGGTCTCCGGACCCCGGCACTTGCTTCGGCTCCGTCCCGCGCTCCATCTGCACTGGGCCAGGCTTCCACCATCCGGCCATTGGGACAGCCCGCTCCTTTGCCCCAAGTTGTTCCCTTGGAACAGGTCACTGTTCAGGAGTCCTCTGACAGCCCCGGAGGATGCCCCCATAAACATACGTGCAAAAGGAGGCACATTGACTCCCAGTCTCTCACAGAAGACACGGACTTGGAGGAAGGGAAGGCTTCCCAAGATCACCCCTGAGGATGTCTCATTTGGAGACATCATGGAAATGCTCGCATAAGGGGTGGTCTGCCCCAAGTCTTCCTCGGACGAGTCCGTGTTCTTGGAGGCATTTGAAGCGGGCCCGTCTACCTCTTGGGTGTCCCCTCCTGCCGACCCCCTGGTGGACCTCATTACCACCAGGGCGTGGAAGGAACCGGACACCGTGGAGCCAATCCCAAAAAGGCCCGACCGTATACTCAGTCCCCCGGCTGACCGTGCCCATTGGAGTAAGGGGCCTCCAGTAGATGCCATGTTGACGGCGGCTGCCACCAAGAGGGAACTTGCTCAGGAGAGTCCCTCAGTCCATCCCCCGAGCAAGGAGTCTCGGATGATGGACCGCTTGGGGAAGCGGATGTTTAGTTCAGCGACCTTTTAATTAAGAGCGCTGAACTACCTGGCACATGTGATTAGGCTGCAGCGCGATCTTATTAAAGAATACGCTGCATCCCCCCCAGAGTCCATGTCGGAGGAGGACAAAGTATTGCACTCCACCCGTATGGCCACTCTCAGGTCCGTCACTAATACCTCTATGCGGTTACTGTCCCACGCTACGGAAGGTGCCGCTAGACCCGCAGGGGCAGGCCTAGTTACTAGACGCCAGGCCTGGCTCCGCATTGCGATTTCACGGAGCCCTTCAAGGCGTTTTGTAACGCCTTCGATGGTTCTGCCCTCTTTGGCAAAACTGTTTGGCTATACCTTGACCCAGAGCGAAAGGACGGAAGACACTGTCTGCCGTGGAATCCGCTTCTGTGCCCCAGAGGCCCTATTCTAGGAACCAAAAGGGCCAGAAGAAGATGTGGTTCCGGAAGTCGCAGCAATCCCAGCCCGCTCCGGACAACCAGTCCTTCCGTGGCAGAGGAGGACAGGGAGGACGCCGCCCCAGGGGCAGAGGGGCTCCCAGGAACTTCGGGTCCAGAGAACCCTTCTCTGAACGGCCCGCGCAGCAGCCCTGAAGGGTTGCCCGGCTGCTCCACTCTGGAGGCTGTCGGGGGACATTTTTCGGAGCACCTAGCGGCATGGGAGTCCATAACAACAGACCGCTGGGTCCTCCAAATCATATCCAGAGGATACCGTATCCCATTTCGTCACATGCCAAAATTAAAGTCCCTCCCCGACGTTCCACCCGGTCAGTGGGAGGCCGCTTTGGCAGAGATTGGCCGTCTGCTAGAGAAAAGAGCCATCCAGCCCGTCCCCCCAGACCAGATCGGATCAGGGTTCTACTCCAGGTTCTTTTTAGTGCCAAAAAAGACGAGGGATCTAAGACCAATTTTAGACCTTTCACTCTTGAACCTGACAGTTCCCAAAGAGAAATTCCGAATGGTTACGTTGCAGTCTATTCTCCCCCTTCTGGGAGAAAATCACTGGATGTGCTCCATAGACCTCAAGGATGCGTACTACCATATACTAATGGACAGATGCTCCAGGAGGTTTCTCCACTTCCGGCTGGGAGCCAGTCACTACCAATTCCGGGTCCTTCCCTTTGGTCTCACCAAAGCCCCCAGGGTGTTCACCAAAGTATTAGCAGTGGTAGCGGCCCACCTGAGGCTTCAGGGGGTGCAGGTCTTTCCCTACCTGGACGACTGGCTTCTCACCGCCCCAACAAGGCATCTACTACTATTGGCGCGAGACTCCTTTCTCCATCTTGCTCCCCATCTGGGCATCACAATAAACACAGAAAAATCCAACCTAGCACCCACGCAGTTCATAGATTTTATAGGTGCCAGGTTAGACACGAGATTAAGAGCTTCCTCACTGCGGACAGAATTCAAAATCTGCAGCTCCAGGTGCGGGCCATTCTCCACTCAAGCTCAGTTCCGGCGGAGTTGGTCCTGAGGGCCCTAGGGTCCATGGCGGCAGCAATAAGCGCTTCTTCCTCTCGCCAGGTTCAATGTCGCATCCTTCAATGGACACTCCTAGTTCAGTGGTCGTATCTTGCTCTTCCTATGCATCATCCCATTGCGATCAGCAAGGCTTGCAAGCGGTCCATCTGTGGTGGCTACACTCCAGATCTCCACGGAGGCCGCCCTTTTGTGCTTCTCCCCTCTCGCCACGGTGACCATGGACGCCTCCGCCTCGGGTGGGGGCATTTTGCAGGCCGGACGGTCCAAGGCACGTGGAGCGATTCAGAGACCTTACTGCATATCAACGTTCTAGAGATGAGAGCAGTGCTCTTAGCGTTGCTAGCACTTCAGACCTTTCTTCCCTTGGGAACAATTGCGATTCAATCGACAACATGTCTGTTGTCTGGTATATCAACAAGCAAGGAGGAACCAGGTCTTACCCTCTTTGTCGAGAAGCCATGAGAGTGTGGGAATGGGCAATCTCCACCAACCGCTTTCTCATAGCAACGCATATTCCGGTCGGGTCCAACATCCTTGCGGACAAACTCAGTCGCACCATTCTCACCCCTTACGAGTGGTCTCTCAATACTCAGGTAGCGGAACGCATCTTCGCACGTGGGGAACTCCTTGTTGCGATCTTTGCGTCTCCCTCAAACACCAAGTGCGACAGTTTTTGGCTCTAATACCTCCTCCCGGAGGTACCCCAAGAGACGCTCTGGTGCATGCTTGGCCACCCGGTCTTCTTTATGCTTACCCCCTTGCCTCTGATGCTCCAAGTTCTTCAGAAAGCCTCTCGGTTGGGGTGCAGAATGATTCTCATTGCCCCATTTTGGCCTCGACAGATCTGGTTCCCTTCCTAAGGTCTCACTCAGTGAATCCTCCTTGGATTCTAGATCCCATTCGGATCTGATATCTCATCCATCCCGCTTATCACCCCGAATCTGGACAACCTGAAGCTGACCTTGGCTGCTCCAGTTCCACTCTGATCAGGACTCCCGGTATTTCGTCCCCTGTTAAGGCCATCCTGGTGGCGCTCATAAACCATCCACTAGGAAAGTTTACGCAGTAAGTGGAAACGGTTCTCCTTGTGGGCGGAGCGGCAAGGCCTAAACCCTTCACAGTTCCCCTTCCTCTGGTGCTTGACTTCTTAACCACTCTTTTTAATGATGGTGCCAGCAGTTCCACGGTCAAAGTACAACTGCGGCAATTTCTCATTATCATATTGGTCATGACTCCAGTCCACTGATGTCTGCCAAATTGTGTAAGATTTTCCTAAAGGTACTTTCCTTCTCAGGCCCCTGTAAAGCAAGTGGTTCCTCCTTGGGACCTTTCTTTGGTCCTCCAGGCCTTGACCGCTCCCCTTGAACCCGGCTACGGTAGATCTGAAATTTTTATCTTTCAAGACGGCCTTTTAGTAGCCATTACCTCGCCAAGAGAGTCTCAGAACTTCAAGCCTTATCAGCCAAACCTCCTTACTTGGTCTTTCATCCGGACCGTATACCTCAGGACCAACCCGTCCTTTCTTCCTAAGGTAGCTTCTGAAGCAAACATTAATCAATCCATTAACCTCCCTGTTTTCTTTCCTAAATATCAAAACAAGGGTGAATACAAGCTTCATTCCTTAGATGTTCACAGGCAACTTAGATTTTATCTAAACAGGACGGCTGGTCATAGGCAATCCGACCAGTTGTTTATTTCCTTTGCTAAATTTAATTTGGGCAAACCAATTTCTAAAGTCTCATTATCTCGCTGGATCTCACAGTGCATCTTATTGGCTTATCAAGCTTCTGGAAGGCCCGCACCGGAGGGTGTACATGCCCATTCAACCCGGTCAGTATCTACCTCGGCGGCCTTTAATGCTAGGATTCCTCTAGATGATATTTGTTCAGCAGCCACTTGGGCTTCATCTCATACCTTTATTTTAGTTATTTATTTATTTATTTTACATTTGTTAACCGGGCTAGTCCAACTGGATACATGTCCATTTTCAGTGGAGGCCCGAGGAGAAAAGCTCCGCTATCTAACAGCATGATAATCAAACAGTCTTTACAAAATACATAAGGTATTACACGCATGAGAAGAAAAGTAAATACACAATTCAAAAATTAAAGCATGAAAAATATGTACACAGTAAAAAAATTTTCAAGCACAGAAAATACTTTGGGCATTTTAATGACAATATGAGGAAAGTACATAAAGATAATAGGAGGTAAAGCTTTTACTTGAGTATTGGAAAGGGTAGAATAAGACAGGATACACTAGGATGTTTAAAAGTAAGCAGTAGAATATGGAGGAGGGTATAGTTACAAGATTAGAGAGAGCATTTCTTAGTAGAATAGCTTAGAGCTGGGAGAAAGAAAGATGTATGCAAGTGTAGTGAGGAGCAGAAAGATCAGCTTGGGTAGTTGCATGAGCATAGCCAGTGGTTGGAAAGGTAGTGTTTTAGTTTAGTTTTAAACAGTGAGATGGAGGTTTGGGTTGTCAGGTCAGGAGAAAGTTGATTCCATATTTTACCAACTGAGTTGGAAAATATAGAGTTACCTGCAGTGTTCTTAGATAGTGAGGTTTGAATCAGTATTTTACTAGACGAGCGAAGGTTTTTTTAGGTTGTTGTAGGGCTTTATAAGGGTGGAGAGCATAGGTGTATAATCAGGGTGGTGAAGGGCTTTATGGGCTATAGAGAGTTGATAGTATTGAATCAGGTGGGGTAGCTCTAGCCATCCTAGGAGGTGGAGATTTATGCAGTGATGTGTTTTATATGGGGAGGCAGTGGCAAATCTGGCAATGTTGTTGTAGGTTGATGTAAGCTTATTGATGTTATATTTGGAAAGGTTAGTATATATAGCGGAAGTATATAGTAGTGTAGAGATAAGATGTGTTCTGGCTATGGTAGTTCTAGCTTCTGGAGTTAAGAATGATTTGTTTCTGTAAAGAGAACCTAATTTTCTATTAGTTGCTTTTATGGTTGAGTTAATATGAAAGTCAAATTTAAGTTGGTTGTCAATAGTTATGCCTAAGAGTTTGGTTGTTTGGTCAGGGGAGATAAGGGTGCCATTGTTAGAGGTAAGAGAGAGGTTAATAGAGGGGGATTGGTGTGTAGGTAAGAAGAGGAGAAGTTTAGTTTTCTTAGGGTTTAGAAGAAGACAGTGATTAGAGAACCATTGCTCTATGGTAGTAAAAGTTTTGGGTGAGGTCGCAAGTCATTTTGGTTGGAGGCAGAACAAATGATGGTGGTATCATCAGTGTATTGAATACAAGTAGTTAGAGGTGTGGCAAGGTGTAGGTCGTTAATAAAGATGGAAAATAAAAGAGGACCTAGGATGGAGCCCTGAGGGACACCTAGAGAGGTAGGAAGAAGCTCCGAGAGATTGTTGTTCCATAGCACTGCTTGTTTCCTATTTTGAAGATAAGAAGTAAACCAGTTTAGAGCAGTGCTATCAAAAGAAAGAGATTTTAGCGATGAAGGAGTAGTTGGTGATTCACCATGTCAAAAGCTTTTGACAGATCTACAAAGAAGGCTGATGAAAGAAGATTGTTGTTTCGGTTATTATTAATGGAGTCAATAAAGGTTAGTAAGGCTGTGGTGGTGCTATGGTAGGGACGAAATCCATGTTGGCAGTTTGCTAGGAGATTATTGTACAGGAGGTGATTAAGTAGCTGTTTGTGGATGCATTTCTCCATTATTTTTGCTATAGGAGATAGCAGCGCAATAGGGCGGTAGTTAGAGTATTCAAAAGAATCACCCCCTTTAAAGAGTGGAATGATGTGGGAGATTTTCCAGAGTGAAGGTATAGTACTTTCTTTTATGGTTCTGTTAATTAGTATAGAGATTGGGTAGGCAATAGCTTTAGCTCCTAGCTGGAGATATTCTGCTGGGGTAGAGCATCCTTTGGCTCCGCGGTGCTCCGGAATATCCTTCCATGATGGCCGCCCAAGATTCAGGTAGCTGGGGACTCTGTCCCACAAGCTGCAGACAAATGAATCTCCTACTTCAGATTTAGAAGTTATGTACTCACCATAACGTTCCATCTGAGTAGGTGTATTCATTTGTCTGCAACCATCCTATCCCCCTGGCCTTTTTCAGTTTCATGCATATTATGTGTTACCCTTTTCAGGGTATTCATGCTGTTGGCAAACTCGATCTGAGGTCATGTAGGGAGAGCAGGGCATTATGGGTGAGGGGAGGAGCTGAGAGCTTGGATCCATAGCTGGAAAACCATGCCGGTTCGGATCCGATATCGGATCCATGACCCACAGGTTGCAGACAAATGAATACACCTACTCAGATGGAACGTTATGGTGAGTACATAACTTCTAATTTCTATGGTGGGCAAAGGCCTGTCACCAAAACATGGGACGGCCCTTCACTCTACTCCCTGCCAGCCAAACCTTAACAACAGACGCATCAGATTATGCCTGGGGGGCCCACATGGCAGGAAGATGCATTCAGGGCATATGGGCATATCAACCAGAAATAGATGCTAGCTGTTCAAAATGCCCCAACAGCCTTCAAGGACTTACTTCATCCAGGACAACTACTGATAAGGATGGACAACACCACAATCATGTGGTATATAAACAAGCAAGGGGGCACATACTCATACCCCCTTTGCAGATTAACCATGGCACTCTGGGACACAGCTTTGACCTACCAAATACATCTTCAATCTCAATTCCTGCCAGGAAAACAAAACACTCTGGCAGACGATTTAAGCAGAAACCTTATGGATCCTCATGAGTGGAAACTAAATCCACAAGTCTTCAGCATGATAACAGAGAAATGGGGGAGCCCAGACATAGATCTATTTGCCTCTCCTCAAAATTATCAATTGAAAAGATTCTGCACAAGGACTTATCACAGACAAGCATGGAAAGTGGACGCCATATCCTTCAGTTGGAAAAACCTATCAGTTTATGCCTTTCCTCCTCTGCCTCTTCTACCCAAGCTCCTCCTAAAAGTCAGATAAGAGAAGCCAGAGATGATATTAATTGCTCCGGACTGGCCCCACCAATACTGGTACCCAATCCTAAGGAACCTGTCTCATTTCCCAGCTTGGACCTTGCCTCACAGACCACAACTACTGTCCCAGCAAAACAATCAGATTCTGCACAATCAACTACAGACTCTGAACCTGGCAGCTTGGCTAATCATGTAATCATACAAATGACACCTCTCAGTAAAGCTGTGATGGATGTCATTTTGGAAGCCAGAAGGCCTAGTACTAGAAAATCTTATGCTGACAAATGGAAGAGATTCTGTGCTTGGAATCAGGCACAAGGAACTGATACAGCATAACCAAATATTCCTCAGATTTTACAATACTTAACTGAGATGCGTGACAAAGACCTATCTTTCTCATCAATTAAAATCCATGCCTCTGCCATTTCGGCTCATTACAATACAGAGCCACCAATCCTTTTTCATCCTTTAATAAAGCAGTATCTTAGAGGAGCCAAAAATGTAAGGCCTCCTAGAAGATCTCCATTACCTGCATGGGACCTCAATTATGTGTTGGAAAAGCTCACCCTGCCTCCATTTGAACCAGCTGCTACCGCAGATATAAAGTTCTTATCATGGAAAACAGCTCTGCTACTAGCAATTACTTCAGCAGGAAGAGTTTCAGAGATACAGGCCCTCATGGCTGTAGAGCCTTTTACTATATTTTACCCAGACAGAGCGTCTCTCAGGACAAATCCTATATTTATGCCTAAGGTGATTTCCAGTGTGGCTCTTAATCAAACAATTCATCTGCCAACCTTTTATCTAAATCCACAGAACAAGGGGGAGAGAATTCTGCATTCCTTGGATGTACAAAGACAGCTAAGATTCTACTTGAGCAGGACTAAAGCTCTAAGAAAAACTGAGCAATTACTACTGTCATATGCTGAAGGATCAGAAGGAAAGGCTATTTCAAAGCAGTCAGTTTCAAAGTGGATAAGCCACTGCATCCATTTCTGCTACTTACACCATGGTAAACCTGTGCCCAAGGGCATTAGGTCTTATTCCACCAGAGCTGCAGCTACTTCACCAGCCTTTCTCAGAGGAGTACCAACCAAAGACATTCTAGAGGCTGCTACTTGGAGTTCTGTTCACACCTTTACAAAGAATTATCATTTGCCTCTCTATAAGTCCAGGGCAGGCTTTGCCACTGCAGTTCTGCAGGGCTTTATAGCCGCACCTAATGCTGTTCAGCTCCAGTCTCCCAACCATAGCTTTGGGATTCTACCCAAATGTAGTGACTGCAACAGTGAAACACGAAGAACATAGTACAGTTGTGTACACTTACCATAAATGTAGATGTTCGAGTGTATTCACTGTTGCAGTCCAGGTTACCCTCCCGCCATCCCCCTGTCCTTCAGGAGTTTGTCTTTCCTTCTGTATCTTCTACAACCTATGGTGTGTATTTGCTTGTAGATGAAGGTAAAGTTTATATTGATGCATGTATGTATATATATATATATATATATATATATATATATAGATATATATTTTTTTTTTTTTGCTACCTTTTTGGGGGCACATGACTTCGGGGGCAAGAAAAACTAAAGAAAATGGCGTCAGCAACATGTCTTATACCTCTGATGACCTGACGTCATGGAAGAGGAGACAGCAACCAACGCAGGACCCAAGACTTTGGAATTCAGGCCGACTAAGGGCAACCTTCCAGCAGATTACCCAAATGTAATGACTGCAGCAGTGAATACACTCGAACATCTACAGTTATGGTAAGTGTACACAACTGTACTTTTTTAATGTGGCGTTGGTTTTAATTAACTAACTTATTAACCAATTAAATGGAAATGTATAGATTATGTGAATGTAGATGTGCTTAACATTATTTCTGAAGAAGTCTGAGGGATACTTGGACGAAAACGCCTTGTTTAAATTCAGCATTAATACTTTGTGCATAAAGTTCTTTTTCTACGTGCAGCTCCTCAACAGTCCGTTTTTTTGGTTATTAAGTATTTATATTCCACCGAAAACTGCTATAATGGAGCTTAAGAAAATTCTGAGAGTAATAATCAGCTTTCAGCAAGGAATATTACTTATAGGTGGGGAGTGAAATTTGATTTACAACCGTGAAGATGTGTCTGGAGTGGGCCCAGAAGAGAAAATATAACAAAGAGGGGTAGATTTTTAAAGAAATTTACAAAAATATTTGGCATGGAAGATGTGAATTCAGTACTAGGTGTTCGGAGTGAATATTATTTGCCAAGATACAAAAACTGGGCTAGGCTAGACAGAACTTAAATTTCACAGGAACATATGCATTTAATTGAAGGTCTTGATATGTACCCAGTAACTGTTTCAGATCATGTGCCAATAATAACTAAAATAAAAACCCAGGGTATTAAAAATGAGACACTGGCACTTTCCTACCTATCTGTTGAAAGGAGAGGAATTTAATAAATGGGTATTAGAAATATTCAGGAGCTATTACAGAAGATACAAATTTCTTCTGAAAATATAGCTAGGGAGTGGGATAAAATTAAAGTGGAATTTAAAAATAGGGTGGAAATAAAAGAATGGGAGATATGGTTAAGAAGTAACATGAATTCTTTAGAGGGACTGACAAATGTTAAAGTATTGCAAAACACGGGGAATCTCACAGAACAAAAAGAGGAACAACTGCAGAGTACTAAACAGAAAAAGTAAATAAGGGATTACCTCAATAATATGCATGAATTTAAAAAGACTGCTGTTAAGCAACTGGTTTTTGATAATAACCCTAGAGCACGAAAACTTGTAGAACAATGACTCAGGCAACAAAAAGTAGAAAGGTCTGTCACGAAGCTTAGGGAACTAATAAAGGATCTGTGGAAGTATTAGAAATATTTTGGAAATTCTATGAAAGTCTCTGTAAAGCAGAGAAATATGGAAATCAAGAAAAAGTTACAAATGGAAATGTTCATGGCAGAATTAATTATGCCAAGGTTAGAAGTAGAGGAGGCCCAATTACTAACGTTATGCTAGGAGGAGATAAGATAAAAATGGCGATGTATAACCGATTTACAGGAAAGTCCCCAGGAATAGATAGTACAGCAGAGGCCCGGGGAGAAAAGCTCCAGATAGAACATAACAGATACGAGTCAAACATATTTACAAAGCCCTCTAGTAGGTACTCACAATATAGACGTTTTGTTTAATGGTATTTTAACAGAAGTAGTACCAACATACGGGAAGAAAGCAGTAGTAGCTATAAAACCTGAAGAGGGTAAAGAGCCATCATATGAAGCTTCATACAGGCCCATTTCAATACTAAATCATGATTATACAGTGTTTATGACTATAATGGCTAAAGGAATGGCAACTGTGATACCAACATTGATAGGTATGGATCAGTGCTGTTTTGGGGAGGGGAGGCAAACATTTTACAACATTAGCAGGGGAAAGCAGAATGTAAGAAAATACCACTGTTGGTGGTGGGTCTTGATGCAGAAAAAGCATTTCACATAGTAAACTGGGACTCCCTGATAAAATAAGGTTGATTAGGAGGATTTATGAAGGATCAGAGGTGAAAATGAAAGTGGGTGGGGTCCTCTCTGGTAATCTGTGCTTGAACAGAGGAACTGGACAGGGGTGTCCTCTCTCCTCTTTATTTTCCTTGTATTTAGAACCACTGACAAAGAAAATAAGGGACTCAGAAATTCAAGGATATAGTTGGTATGGTAGTCAAGAATGCTGTCTCTATTTGCAGATGACATTATTTTGATTAGATTACAGTGCTGTGGAACCATATTGAAACAGTTTCAAAAGTTTTTCTCAATACAAATTTTAAGACGTTAAAACAAAAGCAATAGCGGTACATTTTGTACCAACATATGAATTGGTTCAGCAATATCCATACTTATGGGTACATGATAAAATGAAGCATTTAGGAATATGGATTAAAAATGATACTGGTGTGGCAGCTACGGATATGTGGGAAGAGACTAAACAAAAGATTACAATCTTTTGTTTACAAAAACGGAGAAAATGGAAGGTCTGCTATATGTATATTGATATCAAGATGCAAGCAGTTAAAATGTTTTTAGTCCCTTTACTCTTGTACACGGGTCACGCATATTTTTATCAAACAGAGGACAAGTAGTGGATAGCAATTAATAAAGAGCTGAAGGATTTTATGTTGGAGGTGAAGATAGCAAAAGCAAGTGGGATAGGCTGATTCTTCCAGTAGAACAGGGAGGATTGGGATTACACATGATGGGTGTTTCAGAGCAACACAGTTAAGGCCTCTATACATATCACAAGAGATGATGACGGAACGGGGTGAAGCTCAAGAAACAACGAGAGACTGGGATTTTCAATGCAGACCTTAAAGGAGAACAACAATAATCATACAGAATATTATATTCATAAAATAGCAGAAAGCATTCTAAGAACTAAGCCAACATGGGAAAAGTGAGCTGACATTCTACCAATAGGGATGGCTGCAACTAGGGATAAAGACAATAGGCAATACGGGGCTGGAATACATTGGAGAAATCTTGCAAAGGAACCAAGGTATTGGGAGCAAATAACTAGACAGGGAAAGGTAAAAGAATGGGAAGACACCAAAAACTTATTTGGACTACAGATTAGAGATTACCTTCCCTATCAAGGATTGATGTCAGAGTACAGGCAGAGAGAAAGAAATGGGGGGGGGGGGGGGTCCTAAATGAAAGACCAGCACTGAAAGAGTTTTTAATGGAATCTAGAACAGAAGTTGCTGTTAAGAATGAATCATTAGTAGAGCAAGTAAAATACTGCATGATAACTATAAGAATCAATCAGAGGAGGTTAGGAAGGATTGGGAAGAACGACTGGATAAGCAATTCACAAAGAAACAGTGGAAGGCTATATATATGTATGTCTCCCAAATATGCAACAACATCTAGAAGAGTTAGGATCTTTGCTTGGAAGTGTTTACTTTGGGTATAAAAATACCTATGTAGACTTCAAAGGATTTTTCCTCAGGTAGACAATAAATATTAGAGGTATAATGGGGAAGAAAGACGTAACTGAGAACATATCTTCTGGGAGTGTAATGAGTTGGCAAATTTAAAGATTCCCTGCAGACTGCTCTGTCACAGATGCTAGGTGAGCAAATTGGAGTAACTAGGGAAATGATTTTATTTGAGCTGTGTTACAGAATCAGAATTGCTTAGACATAGTAAGGTCTTGGTGAGCCTATTTATGATGGCTGCCAAGTAAACAATTACTAAAAAATGGAAATCTAAGTCTAAACCAACTTTACTAGAAGTAGCAAAAGTAGTAACAAAGATACAACAACTAGAAAAGGGTAGAAGCAAATTATAAATGCCCTAGGGCAGATAGCCTAGTATGGACCTATGAACCTATGTATGAAAACATGGGGAAGTGTGGTATCAATACATGCAGGGGAGGAATGCGGTTTAAAAGAAGGCATGATTAGAATGAGCTATGTAATGATCAACTGATAATGACTGGAAATATTAAAAGTGATGTATAATGTTTGCAGCTACAGTTGTGTCTGCATGGTTTGTGATGTATAATGTTTGCAACTGAGATTGGGTTGTTATGGTTTATTTTCATTTATATAAATGGAAGATTGCCTATGCCTATGTCATACATGATAATTTAATAAAGATGTTTCTTGTTTAAAAGAAAATCTTAGAAAAGTGCTTAAACAGTAAGTGAAAGATTTCCTGAGTGCCATCTTTGTCACCAGCACCCAACATGCTTTCTGGCCCAATCATGGCACAGAGATTTTACCAGTAGTAGAATTCATCCATGAGGATGTCCACTTGGTACATTTGTTGTTACAGTCTTCCTTAATATTTTATAAGGACTTTGATGTGGTATGTCATGCCTTATTACGTCAGCCATTGAAATCTCCATTCTAGAAAATGTGTTGGTACATTCCTTCTTGACATACAAAACCCTTTGAAATGGTATCTCCTACCATGTTGCTATAATCCAGTAAAATTACCAGCTTTTCTCTCGGTGCCTACAGATGGTTCTCCTATTATTTTATAATTAAGAAACGGGCAGGAGGATGGATCAGTACAATCTCATTACTGCTTCCAGTCACCACTGGAGTAGGGGAAGGATCGGCCTTTGTCCCGCTCCTCTTCATACATGTGAATGATGCAGTAAGCCATAGAAGGAAAGCCAGGCTTTTTCAGCATGCAGTTGTCTCAGTTGGAGTTCATTTTGGAAGTTCTCTTGAGTCTGTCGGCTCAAAACTTCAGGTCTCTTTTTACTTCCTCCAGACCAAGTTAAAGAGGATGGATCTGCATACTGATCCCATGGAAAATGTCTGTGATGTTTTACTAACATATCTCTCCCTACTTTTATAATTTTTTTAAAGTTAACATCTAAAAAGTAAGACTGTCTCACCAGACAAAAACTCACTATGAATTACAGTGATTAGTATTCTATTAGAACTGAGTCAAGAGACCACAACATTTGTTGGTATCATTCTTTTTTTCCAAAAACATTTTATTTTGTTTTCATTATAAACACATGCAAATGTACATATAACGAATACAATAAAACAATAACAAAACTATTTACAATATTTACATTCCTCCATGACAAACAATCATTTTATCCATGAGAATTTATCAGTATTTGTTCATAGTTCATAGGTTCATATGTTGGTACTAGGCTATTGCCACTAGGGACTATACAAGCCTAGCCATAACAATTCCCTGGATATTTCTTCCCACACTATTTACTTCCCTGGACCTCTGTCTAGCAGGGCGACTGACATGATCCCCGGGGTGAATTTCCTTTCTGCCATCCAATCATCAAGGTTCCTTTTGAAGAGGTCCAAAGAGGCACTCTGCTTGACATGTATGGGCAGTCTATTCCATAGTCTGGGGAGTCTCTGGGTCAGGAACCTATCCCTCCAGCATGTTTTGTTTATTGTGATTACAAGATTTAGATCCCTGGAGCGTGTGGCTCTAAGGGATTGGGATTTCTTTAAGTGTAGCATGTCCAACAGCTCTGGGTTTGACATGGCCTTGTATGTTAAGCAGAGATCGCCTCGGAGTAGACGATATGCGGCAGAGTATAGCTGGACTTTTTTAAGGCGGTCAGCATAGGGCATCTGCTTTAGGCCTGTGATTTTTTTAGTGAGGTACTTCTGTGGCCTTTCCAGTTGTTGCAGATGTCTTGAGATGTACATACCAAATGGGGTGTTGTATTCTATAATGGGTCTAATGAGGGATGAGTACAGTGGGACAATAACCTCCTTTTTTTCTGGATGAAAAGCCCTTAGTGATGAGGTGTGCCACATAGAAGGATTTCCTGACTGTTGTAGCGATGTGGTTATTGAAGGCGAGACCACTGTCCACCTGTGTCTCTTATCACACTTTCGGTGTTTAGTGTACTGCCACCTATGTGATAATTCACGGGTACATGTTTTTCCCAAAGGGGGATAACTATACATTTCTTGGCATTGAGCTTAAGCCTATGGCTCTGGCACCAAGCATCTGTTTCTGTAAGGCCCTTTTGTAGAGTATCCACATCATTTGGGGATTTAATAATGGCTCCCAGTTTGCAGTAATATGCAAACTTTGTTAGCCAGAGTCCCTTAGTGTTGGCCTGTACTTCAGAGAAGTAGATGCCAAACAAGAGAGGTCCCAGGACTGAACCCTGAGATACTCCACTTGTCACTTGTCTAGAGCTGGATTTGGAGTCATCTACTTTTACAGTGTGGGTTCTGTCAGTAAGCCAGTTGGCAACCCATCGAGTGATGTAGGAATTAATGCCCAGCTTAGTAAGTTTATCTATGATTCCAGAGTGGGGGATGGTGTCAAAGGCCTTGGCGAGGTCCAGATAGGCTGTGTGGACTGCCTTACCCTCGTCCACGGCTCTGGAGACTGATTCAAAGAAGTCAATAAGGTTCAGGAGACAAAAGTTTTTCCAGTTTTTGCCATGCTATTTTTTATGAGTAATGTTGTGAGTTATATAACAAATGGTTTGCAGTTCTTTTTTACAAACAACTTTTACTAAATTAATAAATTCTTTAAACATCAACTCTTGTTTACTTTTCCAGTTCAAAGTAATAACTTTCCTGACAATTGCAAGAATTGGCCAGAGTAACTGAATCTGAGATTTAGTTATTACATTAGGTATAGGAACATTGAATAAAATTAGTAAGTTAGAAATATGACAGTTATCAGACCATAAAGCCTTTACAAAATGTCTGAAGCCTTTCCAGTACTGAACAACATTTTGTACATTCAATGAACATGTGAACCCAGTTGGCCGCTAGTAATTCTTCACATTTCCAGCATTTACTTTCACTGTTTTTGAGTATAACATTTATTTTATGTGGTGTATAGAACCTCCTATTCATAAATTTCCATGTATACAATCTCCAATATAATGAAGAAGAGGTACCATATGTAGATTTCAATATCAGTTTTTTGGATTCATCAGATAGTTGTTCTCCATTAATCTTTACATAGTAATTCCAAAAATCTGAGTCAAAATTTAGAGTGTCTTCTCTTAGTATCTTATAGATAGATGAGATACTTAATTTTTGATCATCTGTCTTTTCAAGACACTTAATAAAAAGCTGGATCAAACTAGGTATAGATTCAGTCTCTTGGTTGATAGATACTCTCATTTTGTTTTCTATAAATTGCCGCAATGAGTGTATAAACAACAAGCTTTATTGACTATTATCAAAACTACATACAAGAGTGTTTAGTGGTTTAATACTCTTATTTTCAATAAACTGATGCCAGAATATCAAGTTATTTTCCTTTAACTTTTGCAGTGCATTGATGTTGAAAGAATCTAGGCAATCAGGGGAGTATGCTACAGGGAATATAAGAAATAGCAATTGTTACTGTTGTAATTACAATCAATTATATTTTTAAAGTTATTAAATATTTGATTAATACCATAAGAAAAATGATCAAACTTCTTATTAAATAAACAAAATTCACGTAAAAGCCAATGAACTTGACTTATTCCGTATTATTCCTTAAAGTGATTTTCTATAGTTCTGACATCAGTTATATGAAGAAAATCCCACAGAAGCTGTACTGCCCCAGAAACAGCCTACAGTGAGAGAAGAAGAGGAGCCCACCCTAGAAGAAGTAAGAACAGTACTAAGGAGGATGAAGGTCAGGGAAAGCAGCTGGCTCAGATGAGGTCACAGCAGATATGATAAAGATGTTGGGTAAGATAGGGGAGAAATGACTCCTTAGGTTACTAATAGCAGCGTGGAGAGAAAGGCATATCCCAGATGGCTGGAGAATAAGCATATTTGTGCCAGTGTACAAGAACAAAGGGGACATCCACAATTGTGGGCAGTACAGAGGCATCAAACTCCTATCCCATTACATGAAAGTTCTGGAGAGGGTGATTGATAAACAGATACGCAGAGTAGTAGAATGTAAGATGGGAGATGAGCAGTTTGGATTCAGATCAGGATGCAGCACCATTGACCCAATGTTTGCATTGAGACAGATACTTGAGAAGAACCTAGAGATGAGGAGAGAGTCCAACTGGGCATTCCTGGACTTGGAGAAAGCATATGACAAGGTCCCAAGATGCGGTAGTTTGAAGTCCCAGAAACATTGGTAGAATTAGTACAGGCTATGTACACGGACCTAATGACTCAAGTACGGGCCTCACAGAGGGGTTCCCAGTAAGAGTGGGTGTACATCAGGGTTCAGCTGTGAGCCGACTGTTGTTTATACTGGTGATGGACTACATTAGCAAACAGGTTTGAGTTCACGGATCAACAAAGCTATTGTATGCAGACGATGTGGCAGTACAGGCAGACTCTGAGCTAGAACTTCAGCAAAGGATAGGAGAATAGCATGCAAATCTGAAGGCACACTGGATGAAACTAAGCACAGATAAGACAGTGGTTGTTGTATCTTTTGGCTTTTCCCGATTAGGGGTCGCCACAGCGGAACTCCGGTCCGCTAATGATTGGCAGAAGATTTTTACATACTGAGTTGCCAGCCCTGATGTACAACCTTCAACGAAGGTACACCCATTCACGCATGTATCCACACAGAAGACGCTTTAGCTGAGAATCGAACAGGACAACGTCTTACTGTGAGGCGACAACGCTACAGCAGCACCACCACCGCACGGTGGTAATGGCAGCAAATTGGAGAAATCAGAAGAAACTGAGACTACAGATAAAAGGAAAGATAGTGGAACAGCTAAACAGCTTCAAGTATCTGGGAGGAGAAGTTGAGGAGAAGGGTAGTCTGATTGAAGAGGTCAAAGCTAGAATCAGAGGGGCTGCAGCCAACTGACATAGAGTATCTGGTGTAGTCTATGACAGAAGAATGCCAAAGAAGCTGAAAAGTAAGGTGTATAAGACAGTGGTGCGACCAGTACTACTGTATGGTACAGAAACCTGGGCAGTAAAGACACAACAGCTGAAGAAGCTAGAGGTGATGGAAATGAAGTGCCTGAGAAAGGTGGTAGGATGCACACTGTGGGCCAGGCAAGAAATTAGGACATAAGCAGAAGCCAAAGTAGCTCCAATTGCAGGAAAGATCAAACAGAACAGATTACGGTGGTTTGGAGGCATGTATAGAAAAGCAGAAGACAATCTGGTGAGGGATATTTGGGACAGACAGGAAGAAGGTAAGAGGAAATGAGGGCATCCAGCAAAGAGGTGGATGGATTGTGTGAAAGAAGATCTGTGACAGTCAGGCATGAGTGTTGAAGAAGGCAGGAGTGTGGCACTAAATCGAGAGTGATGGCGACAGTTAACATAATACCCTGACCCCATGTAGAAGAAAAATGGGAAAAGGGGACTGATGATGATGATGACATCAGTTATATGAATCTCGTGTATTATTTTCCAGCCAGATATATAGGTAGGTGAGATCCAGTGTAATATTACATTAATTATAACTGATTTGGAATAAAGATCTAAGCTAGAGAATGCTATCCCATTACTGTTCCAAGCTCTAATATGCCAGTTATATGCAATCCTAGGTTTTAAGGGGAACCATAAAAATTTAAGTAGCATGGAATCTAATTTTTTTAAATAAGATTTTGGGAGGGGGTAGTATAAATAACTAACCGGGAAAAGCTGAAAGACAACAACAACATTATTTGATACAAAAACCTTATCAATGTTTGTGTACCAAACCGATATGAATAGTGAGTATAGAATAAGGAATAATGTTCTCTTAGACCATGTATATCTTTAAGGATCATCTGGTTTATAAAGTCATTTAACTTCTTGGCTTGAGATGTAGTATCATTGCCTGATAATAGGCAGTTAAAAATCATCTGTTGCTATAATTTCCCCTTTTTCATTTAAAGTAATCTGGTCCAGATATTTGTCAACATATTTAGTACTTAGTCCTGGTATCCAGTATGTATTAATCAAAGTATAATACTTCCTATTGATTTCCTCTTCCCTCTTCAATCTTAAATCCATAGAATAA
>NC_056732.1:1820147304-1820163345 GCF_019279795.1 Protopterus annectens
ACAAGTATTGTTAAGTTATGCCACCCAGTGGCAATAGACAAAGCTATAGTTGCCTGGAGGGGGTCTTACAGGAGTGCATGCCGGCCAAAACAATTTTTAAAAAATAACTAGTAAAAGTAACAAATGTGCTGGAAAAGGAAATGTAAATAACCAGTCACAATGGTTAAAACATAACTGTTTAAGGACCACATCTGCTAATAACAAGAACTGTAAATATCCAGTCACCTATGCAGAATTGTCTGGTAGGTATCCTTATTAAAAAGTGATGTTCTTCGTGGTTCACTGTTAGTCATTACTGTAGGGTTCTTCCTGCTGGCAGCAGCCCTAGATCAGCCAGAGTCCCAAAGTCGGGCCCGACGTCGGCTGAAGTCGCTACTGCCCTGACGTCAGTGCGCCAGAGGTATAAAGTCCTCAGCCGACGCCATTTTCCCCAGTCTTTCTTGCCATGCGGTGCCCATTGCAAAGCAGTTCGCAAGTGCAGGTCGGCCGACTCCTGTTTGTTTTTGGTGGCTTTTGAATTGAAGACTCCTTCTTCTTTTGAGCTAAGTACCCCATTGGGGAAACCTTTTTCTTGCTCCAGTCCGATGTCAGAAAAAGTTAATAACTGTATTTCTTGTGGGAAGCAAATACCTCATAAGGATTTTCACTCTTACTGTATACCTTGCTTGGGTCCTGACCACAACGTAGCTAATTGTAGGTTTTGTGCTAAGTTTAATCAACGCACTATTAGGCGTAGGTACGCTTTTGCCTTCCATTATTTTGGAAAAAGATTTAATTACAATATGTCGTCAGATTCTTATCCGGCTACTGCAGTGTATAAGAGGCGCAAGGATAAAGAAAGGGCTCCGAGGTCCAAAGTGGACGACTTTATTCAACCAGAGCCAGTTGCCGGTTCGGCTGTCATCAGTGAGGTGCTTTCGCAGCCCCTGTCGTCTGTCACTTTTGAACCGTTGCCTGTACCGACTCCCGTGAGGAGCCAATGGGGCCTTCAGACTTTTCAGGGATTGGACCTCCGGATATTGCTCCCTCAGATGGGTCCGGAGCCGCTGTGCAGGCACTGGCTTCTGAGGGAGTTTTTAGGCCTACACAGCTTCATGTACAGATGACTCCAGTTTTGCAGTCAAGGCCAAAGGCAAAGACTAAGGCTCCGGCAAAGACAAAGCAGCATGCACAGGCACCTTCTGTTCAGGGCCCTAGACCTCAAAGACAGATGCTTAGAATGGCTGAAGACCTGTTAACTATGATCAGGGTTCTCATCCTCCTGACAAGAGACCTAGGCTAGAGCCAGATTATGATTCCTCAGATCAAGTTTCGATTTCTTCTGCTGCTTCTTCTGAGCAGGACTATTCCTTCCCTCCTTATGAGGATTCTGATGCTGAAGAATCCCTTCCTTCGGCCTCTCCTCCTGAGGATTATTCATTTGGGGAAACCTTGCATGACATTTATTTTATTTTATTTTACATTTGTTGACCGGGCTAGTCTAACTGGATACATGTCCATTTTCAGTAGAGGCCCGGGGAGAAAAGCTCCAAGAACAGAGGTACATAGACAAAAACAAGAACAAAAGCTGAATCAAGTAATTATTCTTACATTTCTAGGTAAAATAAAGCAAGCAAGTAGTTATGAGAGAGCATTTTCACTGGGAAGGGCAGGAATACTCTGAATCTAAGAAAAGGCTTAGGGATTTTCTTCTGCTTCCACAGCATAGACCCCTGGCTATTCCCCCTGCATTGGACATTGTGGATGATGTTTTTACGGAGGCATCTCTCTCTCCTGATTCTTTTCCTCCTGCTCCTGTCAAACCGGATAGGTATTATAGGGTTCCAGATTCCCACAAATATCTATTTAAAAATCCTTCAGCTGATCCAGAAACTATTTCTCAGGGCCCTAAGGGTGTTAAAGCGGCCTCTGCTAAGAATCATATTCCCTCTGACCGAGAGTCCAGAGTCTTGGAAAGATGGGGCAAAAAAGTTTATACTTCTGCTACATTGTCTATTAGAGCTTTGAATTGTCAATTTCATATGTTAAAATATCAGTAATACCTTTTGCCTGTGTTAAAGCAAAAGATGTCGGCTGTTTCTGTTGGTGCAGACAATAAGGAATTACAGGATTTATTGCATGCTACTGAGCAGGTGGGTAAACATACCCTGCACTGTGGTTTTGATTCTTTGGAGGCTTCTTGCAGGGCTGCAGCAACTGGCGCAGTTATTAGAAGGCACGCAGGTTAAAGCAAAACTTTTAGATGCCCCTTTGCAACACAATGTTTTGTTTGGGGCCAAAGCTGAGGAAGTATTGAAGAAAATGGAAGACAAAGCCAAATCTATGCAGACGGTTAAAGATTTCCTACAGGTACAACCCCCTAGATTTAGCAGGAATTGGCCAGCTAAACCATGGTCCTTTCCGAGCTCGGACAGACCTCAGAGGGGCAGATACAGGCGTTCCAGAGGTAGGGGTCAGGCACAGCCCCCTTTCAGAAATAAGCAGTGGAGTGCCCCCTCTCCCAAGGGAGGGGAAGATAGGTCACAACCTTACAGGAAACAGTCATTATGACTCTCCCTTACTAAGCCCAGGGCATCCCTCCTGGATGCATCTTTGGGAGGAAAAATCTCTCTTTTTTTATCACAACTGGAGCCACATAACCCAAGACAAATGGGTTCTGGACATAGTTTCAAGGGGTTACAGGTTTCATTTCCATACCTTGCCAAGATCAAATGGATGGCCAGATCTGCCAAAGCATCAATGGGCAGAGGCACAACAGCAAGTTCAGTCCCCCATGGATATGAGGGCCATAGGTTTGGTACCAGATTCAGAAATGGGGCAAGGGTTTTATTCAAGACTTTTCCTGGTTCCCAGGAAGGAAAATGCATGGAGACCAATCCTGACCTTCCAGATTGAACACATTCCTAGAAATTCCAAAATTCAAGATGCTCACTCTGCAGCAGCTGCTGCCTATGCTGAGCAAGAACACTTGGACGGTGACTTGGACTTGAAGGAGGCTTACCTGCATATTCCCATACGGCAAGAGTGCAGAAGGTACCTGAGATTCAAAGCGGGCTCGAGGCATTACCAGTTCTCTGTGCTGCCTTTTGGCTTATCTACTGCGCCCAGGGTCTTTACAATGTGCCTGGCACCAGTAATGACGTTTTGCAGACAGAAGGGAATTCAAATATACCCTTATCTGGACGACTGTCTCATTCAAGCGGACGACAAGGAGACTTTACTTCAGCATCTAACATTTGTGCAGCATCTTCTCTTGTGCCTAGGGTTCACGGTGAACCTAAAGAAATCAAACCTGGTGCCTACGCAGCAAAGTACTTTCCTGGGTGCACTTCTGAGCACTACAACCCAGATGGCTTATTTGACACCAGACAAAAAAGTGCAACTGGCTTCTTATTTCAAAAATCTGGCTTTAATGAGTCAGCTGTCTGCAAGAAAAGTTCTGCAGGCTCTGGGTTACATGGCATCCTGCATTCTGTTAATACCATATGCAAGGCTGCATATGTGGAAGATACAGTGGTACCTCAAGAGTGTATGGTCTCAGCATTGCTACAGTCTGGAAACAGTGATCGCAATTTTGCCTTGTCTCCGACAGGAGTTTCTTTGGTGGGCCGAGGCCTGTCTCCAAAACAAGGGGAGGCCTTTCTGTCCCATTCCAGCCAATCAAGTCATAACGACGGATGCTTCGGATCATGCATGGGAAGCCCACATGCAAGGGAAATGTCTTCAGGGTGCCTGGACAGAGGACCAAATGCATCTGCACATAAATTTGAAGGAGATGCTAGCTGTACAGAATGCCCTGACAGCCTTCAAAGATCTTATTCTACCAGGGCAATTACTGATAAAGACGGACAACACTATGGTGATGTGGTACATAAACAAGCAGGGAGGCTCTCATTCTTACCCCCTGTGCAGTTTGGCCATGGCTCTGTGGAATACAGCACTAGCCAACAAGGTGGACTTACTAGCTCAATTCCTGCCAGGAAAGGACAACACTCTGGCGGACAGTCTAAGCAGAACTCTTTTGGATCCACACAAATGCATGTTGGATGTTCGGATATTCAGGATGATAATGGAGGTGTGGGGGTGCCCGGACATGGATCTTTTTGCATCTCCCCAAAACCATCAACTTCAAACGTTCTGCATGAGGACCTACCACAAGCTAGCATGGAAAGTGGATGCTCTTTCATTCAGTTGGAAGCACCTCTCAGTATATGCTTTTCCTCCTTTGCCTCTTCTTCCTCGGGTACTTCTGAAAATCAAACAGGACAGACCGCGAATGATTTTACTGGCTCCCAACTGGCCTCGGCAATTCTGGTATTCCTCCCTGATGAACCTGGCTCAGGGTCCACCCTGGATTTTGCCACAACTTCCACATCTACTGTCTCAACGAGATGGCCAGATCCTGCACAGCCATGTCAAAACTCTGAATCTAGCAGCCTGGCGGATCCAGGGTCTTTAAACAGTTCTACCCTTACCAAACAGGTACTGGACGTAATTCTTGAAGCTAGACGGCCCGGCACCAGGAAATCTTATGCAGGTAAATGGAAAAGATTTTGCTGCTGGACTCAGGCCCAGGGTTTTGATTCTGCAGTTCCAAACATTCCTCTGATTTTACAACACCTAACAGAGATGTTACATAAGGGCCTATCTTTCATCTATCAAAATTCATGCTTCTGCTATTTCTGCACATTACAATATGGATCCCCCAATCTTTTCTCATCCGTTACTTAAGCAATATATGAGAGGGGCGAAGAATATAAGGCCTCCTTTAAGAGCACCAGTTCCCACTTGGGATCTCAACTTTGTTTTGGAAAAGTTAACTTTATCTCCTTTTGAACCTGCAGCTTCCACAGATTTAAAGTTTTTATCATGGAAAACTGCTTTTCTTTTAGCCATTACCTCTGCCAGAAGAGTTTCAGAATTGCAAGCTCTCATGGCTGTAGAACCCTTTATTATTTTTCATCAGGACAGGGTGTCCCTGAGGACTAATCCAACCTTTATGCCTAAGGTGGTTTCGAAAGTAGCCTTGAATCAGACTATTCATTTGCCTATCTTTTATCCTAATCCTCAAAGTGAAGAGAAAAGTATTTTGCATTCTTTAGATATACACAGGCAGCTTCGCTTTTACCTGGACAGGACCATGATTTTCAGGAAATCGGACCAATTGTTTGTGGCTTATGCTTCTACCTCACAGGGGAGAGCAATCACTATGCCCACTGCATCAATTTCTGTTACTCTCATCATGGTAAGCCTGTTCCTGTTCATGTCAGAGCACATTCTACCAGAGCTACTGCCACTCGCAGCTTTTTCTCAGTGGAGTTCCTACCAAGGAGATCTTAGAAGTTGCAACTTTGAGTTCTGTGCATACTTTTCTAGGCACTGCAATCTCCCTTTCTATTCTAAATCTAGGGCAGGTTTTGCCTCTGCAGTCCTGCAGGGTTTTGTGGCCGCCCCTTCTGTTCCTTCTCCATCCACCCTTTCTTAACTTTGGGATTCAACCCTACAGTAATAACTGTAACAGTGAACCACGAAGAACATAGTACAGTTGTGTACTCTTACCATAAATGTCGATGTTCGAGTATGTTCACTGTTGCAGTCTGGGTTACCCTCCCTCCTGTCCCCTCTTTTGTTGTTCTTTGAGTGCTGTCTGTGTCTCCTTGGCACTTCTTTTTTCTCCGAGGTATTTTTGCTGGAGATATTTGGGAATGTTCTGGTTTATGTTTGCTTATTCTTTTTGATTAAGCTTTTGGCCTTTATTTTTGGGCACCTGACATCTGGGGTAAGAAAAACTGGGGAAAATGGCATTGGCTGAGGTCTTTATACCCCTGGCGCACTGACGTCAGGGCTGGAGCGACTTCAGCCGACGTCGGACCCGACTTTGGGACTCTGGCCAATCTAGGGCTGCTGCCAGCAGGAAGAACCCTACAGTAATGACTGTAACAGTGAACATACTCGAACATCTACATTTATGGTAAGAGTACACAACTGTACTTTATTCTTGGCTTGCAATAACGGTAGGGAGAAACCGGACCATAGCAGTGGTTTTATCTGGCAATGTTGCAGTTGCTGGGGGGGGGGGGCGAGCTGCAATGATGCAGGTAGACCAAGTGCACTATGCAGACTTGTCTGGTAGGTATCCTTATTAAATAGTGTTGTTCTTGGCTTGCAATAACTGAAGGGAGAAACCGTAGCAGTTGTGTGGGTGTGGGTTGCTGTGTTTGTGGAAGGTGGAGATGTGCCTTTGTAAATGCGGTGCGTATGTTATGCATTATGAAATGGTGAAATTAAGAGTAAAATTTTGCTCAGTGAAGTCCCTAGCAATTTCATCACTGCTTGATTCAGACATATACATTCCCTTGTGTTTGTCAGTACTATGTTTGAGTGCATTGTTTTGGAGTGTGGTATCACTGCTACAGCTGCTGGTACTTTTTCTATACAAGTATATGCTTCTCCAGGAGTCTGTTGCTGAGAGGATGAGAAACACACTACAAATATACAAGACAAGCTACATAAAGCAATAGTAAGAAAGTACTAGGTCACATCAGAGGCTTGGGAGGTCATTGTTAAGAAACTGAGGATTGTAAAATTTATCATTAAATACCATAAGTTCAGGTTATACTATAAGAGAATAACTATGTAAAGATAACCATGTCAGCAGCCAAAATGCATTACAAGTTGAATATTTTACTGTGCACATTTTAAAAAATGGATAGACTAGCCTAAACTCTGGACTGATGAGTTTGCTTTTTTTATTCATGGGAATTGCTATTCAGAAGTGGAGACACATACAAGGGAACAGTTTTAGTGGCACACCAGGCTATTTTTTATGTCTATTGTCATGCAAAGCTGACTAAATAGTTGACTCTAGCAATGCTGGAAATGTGAGACTGTAGCCCACTGAAGGAGGGGAGATGGGAGGAGTAACCTGGCCAGGAACTGAAACTTGCAAAACTGCTCCTTGTGAAAAGTCTTTTTTATCTCAGTAATTTGTTGATGCTTTTGCAGGTTTCTTTCAGTGACTGTGTACTACATCAGTAGGAACAACATTTGTAAAACTCAGCGCATACCAGTCAATGACACATGAGCTGCAGACTCTCAAACTTGGCAGTTTTTTTCAGGAGTTCCATTGTAAGTGAATGGAAGTCTAGTCTGACAACAAATGGTAGGGCTATTTGTCCTCACAGTCTGCATTATAGGACAGATTTAGCTTTCCAAAGGAATCACCATGTCTGCCCCCATGAGGGCAGACAAGAGTAAAAACAAAATAAAATTAGGAATGAGTACTTATTTTGCTGCAGGCAGCTTTGGGAGGTGTAGTAAATCATGGCAAGATAAAAAAATATATGTTTTCTTCATCATTTGCCCGTAGTGGTCCTTTAATCACTTTGCCAGCAGTAGAAAGAAATATTTATATAAACACTTTCAATTTAATTTTTGCTAGCAATTGTTGATTATTTCAGTGTGTTTTATTACTAGTAACTTTTGATTAAACCCCATTTCTGTCTACAAGCCGTTATTATGTTCACTTATTTTGTGTCAGCATTTCTTTTTGAGGTACCGTTGTCTTGTGACATGCTATTTTGGTAATTTCCTGACATTCTACTCATCTCCACATTTTTAAAATTACAACAAAACAGTAACGTGCAAACCTGACTTCATGATACTGGCTCAGTAAAAGAATGTACTGAAGTCTCACTGCAGTCTACAGTCCGTGTATTGAAACATTTTTTGGGGGGGAGCTGGATTGTCCCTTACTGAATATTTTAGGGAATAAAATATCACTCACGCATACTCCACACTGCTTTGTATGGAATAGTCAGAGACTCAGATGTGCAGCTATTCAGGATGTGCAACATACTAGCTTTGGCAGGGAAAATGTTTTGTAAAGGAGAAGGGTTGGTTTGTTTTTTCTGTATTAAATTTTTTAGCAAAATGTAGAATCAGTGCATGTCTGTTTTTGTTTGACTGAGTCGTTTGTAAGGTATGCAAAGTAATAGTGGGAGGACCCCACAGCAAATGAGAATAGTAAACGTATGTGCACATACCGTAAAGGAGAAATTAATGCAAGGAAGCGCCTTGTGTCGAGGGCGGTACCCTCATGATTGAAAGGTAAAATAGTAAATGTATGTGCACATACCGTAAAGGAAAAATTAACGCAAGGAAGCGCCTCGTGTCGAGGGCGGTACCCTCATGATTGAAAGGTAAAATAGTAAATGTATGTGCACATACCGTAAAGGAGAAATTAACACAAGGAAGCGCCTTGTGTCGAGGGCGGTACCCTCAGAATTGAAAGGTAAAATAGTAAATGTATGTGCACATACCGTAAATGAGAAATTAACACAAGGAAGCGCCTTGTGTCGAGGGCGGTACCCTCATGATTGAAAGGTAAAATAGTAAATGTATGTGCACATACCGTAAAAGAGAAATTAACGCAAGGAAGCACCTTGTGTCGAGGGCGGTACCCTCATGATTGAAAGGTAAAATAGTAAATGTATGTGCACATACCGTAAAGGAGAAATTAACGCAAGGAAGCGCCTTGTGTCGAGGGCGGTACCCTCATGATTGAAAGGTAAGAGGTATGAGAGATGTTTTATTCTGTCAATGTATGAATGTACGAGAGAAAGCAAAAGAGAAAATATAAGTTAAGAGTTATAGATAAAGTTAAAACAAGTTCATGAGCCCACCGCATGATTAGGACGTAGACTGTAAACTGTGAAAACAAATTAATTTGCCCACACCATGATTGGGACGTACCCTGTACAACAAGTTCATGTGCCCACAGCATTATTGGGATGCACCAAATCAAATACAACAAGTGCTCTTACACTGGCAAGCTTTAAGACTTTGAGTCTTTATTAAAGGAGTACCGCACCCACAGACTAAAAACACATGTTTAAAACATCATGGCATGATGTTTCCTACACTTTAACAGCACTCTGGGATTATTTACAGGATTTTAAATATTTTTATATGTAATTCCAGACTCTGACCACCTGGAGGCTGGCATATTGACGGTTTGATAAATCAGGTTGCCATCCAGTATCCCAGAAATCATTGTTTGGCTGAAAAATGTTACATCATGCAGGCCTCCGTTTGCTTAAAGTTCCTGTCATTTCATAGATGTTGCATGTGTACAAAGTACTGAGTAAAATAGAACAGTGTAAGTAACATTCCCTGATGCTGAATGACTACTTAAAACAGAAACAGTGCAAATGCCACAGAACACACTCAGTGTTGTTTACTGCTGCCTTTTTTTTCTAATTTAGTTTAAATGGCACTAATTTGTGAGACAATGAATTCCAGTCCATTTACTTCTCCCCTCCCCCATAACACTTAGCTTCCCTAGCTGTCAAAGTCCTGAGGGTAATTTGACCTGGTAATTCCATTGATTGGCAGATCTCAGCAGGGTGCTTGACTCATGTAATTTAATCTTTGCTCTAGCATTTCCTTTGTTAGAGGGGACATTTTTTTGCTGCACTATAGCCATAGCCTTACTTGACTGCAATCACATCTAGTAAGGTCTTGCACCAAGGAGCTAAAGAATAAAACATTTATACTATGAACCAGTTTAGATCTTTATTAATTTAAGTGTTAAGGTATCACTTCATGCTTCCGCCTTGTTAAAAATTGAGATTTACATGTGCAAAGTGTGTTGGTATGCAGAGTTTGCCTTCATATGTTTTACTCCACTGGTTGGTTTGCAAAAAAAACCCTTTGCAGTGTCCCTGGATTTGTATTTGTACATACAAACCACATTGCTATATTTTTCCTCTTCCTTTTTCTTGTGTCCAGAAGTCACTTATAACAAAGTAAAATTTTTACTGATTTTTTTTTTAAATAAAAGACATCAAGGTTAACTTACCTTGAATCAGATAATGGATACCACTGCAAAGAATCACTGTTGAAATATTTGTGCATGGACAAAATCCCTTACTAAATCTATTTGCCAGCCTCCAGTTCAATTGGTGCTATGGCTTTAATATACTGGTGTGTTTGCTCATGCCTTCCAAATATCTCCACCATTACATACCAGTTTTGCAGTGTAGTAACCACCCGACATGCCCATACATCTTTAGCCATCAATATGCAGCTACTTCTGTTCATGTGAGTATGTGAATTCATTTTCAGACTTAAGGTGTGGAAGCTGCACTGAATAATTCTAGGTGCTTGTTCAGGTTTCACATGGTGCTTGCTTAGAGCTACTCTCATGTTAGGCCACTACGAATATGTTGCACTGCCACCTCTGATACCACGGTAATGTTTTAATCTTTCTATTCCTGCACTGCACACTAGCATTATCTGGTGCAAATACAACAGAGAAGTATGCAAGCGATACACCACCTAAGCATCATTTGCCATGCAGAATGTACAAGTATGCATACCAAATTTCTGTGTTTCCAAACATCGGTGTTACTACACTACTACTGAATAAAATGAACAGCACTCAGGCTGAGGGAAGGACAAGAGAGCCATGACATCACAGAATGGGTGGGTCTTGTTATTTTAGTTAGAATCAGATGACGGCTGTGGTGATGTCACTTTGGGGGAGGGAACTGGTTAAAAAAAAAAAAAGTACCTGCACTGCCTGGCATCGATGATGTCAGTAATTGGGTGACTCCAGCAAGCTTTATTCAAACGTGAGAGAATCATTTTGTAAGTGAAACTATCACAGTATGAGAAGGTAGGCTTCTGTTACAGAAGTAAGGGGAATTATAAAAATTGTAAATGCTTTATTGTTGTTGCATTACAGAGGGCAATGTGAATCGGGAGGAAAAGGGCCGTGAAGTTGAGGAATACATTAGAGAAACCTGTTGTACTCCTTTAAGTGCTCCAAATCACTGTGCAGAGTTTCAGGGAAAATGTAGAAAGGTTACTGAGGATAAGCGGTTAACTTTACAAATCAGGCAGCTGGGAAACCTAAGCGGTTGAGGCAGAAGCAGAGGGAGGGGTAGAGAAATTGCTAGAGCATTTAGCAAAAGTGCTAGCCGAAGGGAACAAGGTGCAGTTTGGTTGCCAACCACGAGCTGGCAGTGACTCTCCGGCTTCATCTAACACATCTTGCTTCAGTTGTGGACCAACCACGAGCTGACAGTGACCCTCCGGCTTCATCTAACACATCTTGCTTCAGTTGTTCAGTTGTGGAGAAGCAGCACATTGGAGAGGGGAATCTCCACACAGGTAAATGCAGAGAGTCCAAGATACTTGGACTGAATGACAACCAAATTAAAATAATGCAGTTTTTCCAAGACCACCGCCTCGGATTGGAGGGAGTCAAGAAGCTCCATACTGACTAAGTCAAGCAAATATTACGGAAGCAAATTTTAACCCTCTACTGCCAATAGATCAAAATGGACCCTACATTAAGATCAAAATAAATTAAAAGAAAAGCACCTATTCTGGTGGACACTGGAGGCTCTAGGCCAGTGTTAAAAATTACTTCAGATAGTCAGCACAAGTATCAGAGCATAAAGTAAAGGCAGTCGGAGTCACAAATACTATGGTTACGTATCCTGTTTTGGAACCCATCCCCATTTCTTTTGGTATGATAGAAGAAAAGCATTATTTTCTTTTGAGTTCAACTGCACCAGTAAATCTGCTAGGAAGAGATTTGTTATGCAAGCTGGGTTCTACTATTTACTGTTCCCCAGAAGTGTTGTTTGAAACTGTTCTGAAAGAACCAGAAGGTGGAAGTTTGGGCAGTTTTAGCAGGAGGTGAGGATCACCCTGATGGAAACATACACAGATGGAGAGTTACTACAGCAGTTACTTGCCAACTTGTAGATAAAGTATGCAAATGAACTAGGTATACTGAAATCAACAGAACCAGTAAAAATAAAATTAGACCCATCAAAACCTCTTCCTAGAGTGCCACAATATCCGCTAAAGCCCGAAGCAGAGCAGGGAATCAAACCTGTAATTCAGTCTCTGATACAGCAAGGAATAATAATATCAGCTAAAAGCCCTGTTAACACTCCTATTGTTTTCCAGTTAAAAAGGCAGGAAAGGATACTTATAAATATGTACAAGACTTAACACCTGTAAATAAATGAATATTGCCTACTTTTCCTGTTGATCCAAATCCACCACCAGTACTGCGGTGCATACCACCTACAGCTAGTTAGTATTCTGGCATACATTTATGTTCTGCATTCTTTTCTATACCTGTTCAACCTGAAAAATCACTTTCTTTTTGCTTTTACTTATCAGGGACAGCAATATACCCCTACAGCAAAAGGATATACTGAAAATCCTTCATTATTTTCTCAAAGTCAGAAAAAAGATTTGGAGAATGTGACATTTCCTGGTGGGATTGTGTTGGTACAATATGTAGATGGTTTACTAATATCATCAAATTTCTTTCAGCAATGTCAGCAGGATACCTTGCATTATCAAAGTATCCTTGCAGAAAAGGGACACAAAGTGTCTAGAGAAAAACTACAATTGTCACCTCAGGTACGTTATCCTGGTCATTTAATATCACAGGGTAGCAGGCTAGTGTTACCATCTCATGTTGTTGTTGTGTCTTTCGGCTTTTCCTGGTTAGGGGTCGCCACAGCGGAACTCCGGTCCGCTAATGATTGGCAGTTGATTTTTACGTGCTGAGTTGCCGGCCCTAACGCACAACCTTCAATGAAGGTACGCCCATATTCATACAATATCTAAGGCCCCACATCCGACTTACTCGGTGACAGCTTAGGTCTTTCATATGTATGACAGGATACTGCAGACAGTGAATTCCTAACTATGCAGAAATTTCAAAACCTTTGACAGATCTTTTAAAACAGCATACACCACAGACTCTCCTTTGCAATAGTGAAGAGGAAAATTAATTTCATAATTTTAAAGAAGGTTTAGCTACTGTCCCATCTTTAGGGTTACCAGACTATGATAAAACTTTTATTTTATATTGTCATAAAAGAAATGGATTTGCTCAATGAGTATTTGCAAAAAAAAAACATGGGGACAGTTATCGCCCATTAGCTTATTAATGCATGGAACTTGATTCTGTTGTAAAAGGTTTTCCACCCAGTTTAAGGGCAGTTGCTGTTGCTGCCATTATAGTTGATCTTGCACAATCACTGTTGCTTGGGCATGATCTCACAGTAGCTGTCCCTCATTCTGTATAATCACTTTTGCTTAAAATGAAAACTCAACCACTATCGACTGCACATCTATATCAATTAGAACTTACACTTCTTTCTGATCCATTTATTTCTATGATCCACTGTCTTGTTCTAAATCCTGCATCTCTGTTCCCTGCTGCTGATGATGGTGAAGCACATGATTGTGTGTGTGTGTGTGTGTAACTATTTGCTTTCTCCTAGGAAGGACTTCAAGGACACTCCTATACCCAATGCTGAACTGAACTTGTTCATGGAAGGGTCATGTGGAAGAAATCAAAGAGACCAATTGACTCTGGGAATAGCCATCTGCACCAAAGAGACAATATTGTTGCAACAAAGATTAGAGGGTGTTCACTCTGCTCAAATAGCTGTGTTATTAGCTTTGCAAAACGTCGATGCATTAGCCAAAGACAGGGTTCATAAGATCATAGGTAGGTATGAGGCTATCTGCCCAAGGGCATTTATAAGCCTAGCTAGAGTGTGTTGGCTTTTGCCGCCGCATTGATTAATTAACTGATCCTCTGTCAAGGAGAGCCAATGAAGTGATCCCAGGGGTGTATTTTCTATTACCCATCCACTCATCAAGGTTTCTCTTGAAGAGTGTTAGTGAGGGGCTCTGCCTAATGTAGTTTGGAATTTTGTTCCAAAGCATGGGAAGTCTCTGTGACAGGAATCTATCCCTCCAGCATGTTCTATTTATTGTTGTGGCGAGATTTAGTTCAGTAGAGCGCGTGGCTCACAGTGACTTGGATTTCTTTAGATGGAGCATGTCCATCAATTCTGAGTTGGACATGGCTTTGTAAATCAGGCAGAGATCACCTCTGAGTAAACAATATGCCACTGAGTACAGCCTGAGTTTTTTCAGTCAGGCTGCACAGGACATATGTTTGAGGCCAGTAATCCTCTTGGTGAGGCACTTTCGTGGTCTCTCTAGCTGTTGAAAGTGTCTTGTGAGGTACATCCCAAATGGGGCATTGTACTCTATGATGGGTCTGATGAGTGATGAGTAGAGGGGCACTATAACCTCTTTATTTCTAGATGCAAACCCTATAGTAATTAGATGGGCTACATAGAAGGATTTCTTAACTACTTTGGCAATATGATTATCAAAGGAGAGATTACTATCTAACTGGGTCCCCAGATCTCTTATTAGCTCTTCTGTATTAAGGGGGCTGCCACCTATGTGGTAATTCGTGGGTGTTTTGTTTTTCCAAACAGGATAACTGTGCATTTTTTGGCATTTAGCTTGAGGCCATGACTTTGACACCAGGTGTCCGTCTCAGTAAGGCCCTTTTGGAGGATGTCCGTGTCAGCCGGAGAGTCAATTATGACTCCCAGTTTGCAGTCATCGGCGAACTTGGTTAGCCATAGTCCTCCTGTGTTTGCCTGTACTTCTGAGAAGTATATGCTGAACAGTAGAGGTTCCAGGACCGAGCCTTGTGGGACACCACTTGTGACTGGTTTAGAGTCTGACCTGGAGCCCGCTATTCTTACAGTGTGAGTTCTGTCTGTAAGCTAGTTGGCAACCCATCTCATGACGTAGGGGTTTATGTTCAGGCTGGTAAGTTTTTCCTGTAATACCCGAGTGGGGAATGGTGTTGAAAGCCTTAGCGAGGTCAAGGTAGGCTGTGTGAACTACCTTTCCCTCGTCTATGGCCTTGGTGACTGTCTCGAAGAAGTCAACCAGGTTTAGTAGGCATGATCTGCCCTTAACAAAGCTGAACTGGGTCGGGTCAAGTGTCTGGCGGTTTCCAATGTCTTTGTTAATGAGTTCCATGATGATGCGCTCCATAACCTTGCAGACCAGGCTAGTCAGGCTTATGGGGCGATAGTTACCAGGGTCAGTTGTGGCCCCTCCTTTGTGGAGTGGAATAACCGTGGATCAAGCAAAAAAGACATCCACCATAGTCATCTGAACAGAACAACAAATCAACATTATCATCTCATAACTATCTGAGCAATAAAGCATGGCCGTAATCAGTCACATACATCACAGGAGGTGAAGTGACAACTCCGGTTTCACAAGCCCTCAATAAAACTAATTCTGAACATACTGTCACTATCCACAAAAGGAAAACACTATAAATACTGTATAAAAAATAGGTAACTAGTAAGCCACACAAAAAGTAAAATTCTTAAAAAGTAGCAATTTAATAAAAAAAGACTGCACTAACCTCTTCTCCAGCCTTCCGTTATGACTATGAGTTCCACAACTGAGCAGAATTCTATACACAGCGACACACATTTTATAAAACAGCATAGCCACCCCAAACAATTAAACCAATCCTTGTCTCTCCACATGATGCACCTCGACAATATCTGATTTTATTACTTTGTACTTAATTCATGAATAAATTACACTGTTTAACACATTCAGATAAATGCATACACTGAAATGCATAAGACGTCTTAAACAGCTCAGCATTTAAAACTCTCATTCAATGAAATGAAAGTCAATATTAAGCCAGAAACCAATGCACTTAGCACCTCATCAAGTTGGATATGACAATTGTCACCTCTGCTGGCACCCATTGTTTAATCCTGTATGTCCAAGATCACAAACATTTAACAGAAATACAAGGATGACTGTAGCAATTTTAGAACAATTAACATGCAAACCAATTATCTGAGGCTTCTCTTACCACAAACTGAGAATTGTGTGGCTATGTTTATATATTTAATCATTGTTTTAATGAATGTAACAAAATTTAAGAAACTTAATTTTCAGTGGAGATTGACATCTTCAGCAAATGATAATAAAGCTATGTACAGAGTTGTAAGAGCCCTATTCATAGGCGTGTAACACTTACAATAGATGCGAGAAAAACAATTTCAGTGAAAATCTGGGGAACCACAAATATCAGTTGCCCAAGAGGACAGTTGAGAAACAGAGGTTGGCATGAGATGAAACACATTT
>NC_056732.1:1820163845-1820176345 GCF_019279795.1 Protopterus annectens
GAGTGAAAATATTTGGTTTTCGAATGCTTAAAAAGCGAACGCTGATTGATCAAACTTATTTTAGGAAACTGCAAAATATCGCAGCAGAAACTAGAATTTTTTCATAGGGAAAGAATTTGGTTGTCGTTTCTGTTGCTTCGGTATTTTCAGTGTTATGGTGGAAAGTTACCGGTTGGATTCAGGTAAGTGTGTGATTGTGTGGCTGTGAGTGTTAGGGTGATTTAGGTGAGTTAGGGTTAGGGCTCGGGTTAGGTGTGTGTGCGATTGAGTGGACATGAAGGTTAGGGTGGATTTAAGTGAGTTAGGGTTAGGGAGCGGGTGAGGTGAGTGTGCGATAGTGACGGATCTTAGGGTTAGGGTTTGGGTTAAGGTAAATGGGTAGTTAGTGGTGTGTGCATAGTTTAGTGTAGGGTTAGGTATCAGATTTTAGGTGTATGTGTGTGGATTTCTGTTTGTTTGGTGTGCTTGTGTTGTGTGTATGTGTCTTGGATCAGCGATATTTTTCCCTGGGAAAAAAATCGCTGATCTGACAGTTCGAGATTGTAAGCTTTCGCTTAAATTAGGTAGATCAATCAGCATTCGCTTTCTTAAGCGTTCAATGATATAATATAGACCCATTCATAACAGATGTATCGTATAACTATATACATTTGTATATTTACAGTCATATATATACATTACTACATACAGATATATCTGTATATGTATGCATACCTGTATTTATTTATATATTGCTGTGTATATATATCTAACAACATATGGGTCTATGGGTGACCGCATATGTATATGTCTATATGTGGGTATGTATATGTATTCTGTCTCTGTATGTGTACATTTGTACTACGGAAAGGGAGAGGTATATCTCTATGTTGCTATGGGTAGATATATACACACACATACTTCTGCATATATACATCTACATCTGGTTATTCCATTCCTTGCCGTGTAGATTACACTTTGCTGCAGTGAGACCCATAGCGGGTGTGGCTGCTCGTTGGGTGATGCCTTTTCCCAATGAAGACCTTTGCTTACTTCCCTGGGGTTGTCCATATAGACCCACATCAGCCAACACCTGCACACCTAGACCCATAATTGCATACCCATAGTTCCCCCACCTGCCCCTTCTCTACAGCACTCATCCTTACTGTGGGTGCAGGTGGGGTATAAACACACCACTACACACTGCCCACTCTCTGTGTGTCGGGACACATGTCGTATGTTGTTTCAACCCATGGGTTATCAGGCTTCCACAACCTACTGGTCTATGTACGTCTACGGCCTGGTTCGATGACTCATGACAGGAACTGACTCCAATGATCAGTCATTTTTGGGGTGTCCCACAAGGGACATTGATGTCTTTGTTTCAAGATGAGACCTGGTATCCTGCCTGTGGTCTGGGAAGCAGTGGTGTGTTTACTTTTATTGTGTGTCTGTATGTTTCACCAGTCTAGCTGGGGAGGTTGTGTTGATGCTACATGTTTCATGTTTCTTGCTTGGGACCCTCACTTCCATTAGCATAGCCTGTGAACATATGTCATTCGTGTGTGCTGTTTCCTATCTTAGCTGTATATCTGTGTACATCTACACACACACACACACACACACACACACACACACACACACACACACACACACACACACACACACACACATATCGAAACTCATATGGTCTACAGTTCAGATGGTCGAAACTCATTTGGTCGACGGCTCATTTGGTCGACAACCAGTATTCAATGCACTTAACAGGGATTTGCCCCCTCCCCAAAATTGTGCGACCCTGAAGTTAATATGTATAGTTGGGGGGCAAAGCCCCCCACTAATATTCGTTAATAGTCATTTAAAACATGAAAATACAACAAAAAACGAATATAGGTGGGAGGCTTTGCCCCCCACACCCCCCAACTATATATATCAACTCCAGGGTCACACAACTTTGGGGAGGGGGGCAAATCCCTGTTAAGTGCTTGAATACTGGTTGTCGACCAAATGAGTTTCAACTATATGAACTGTCGACCATATGAATGTTGACCCATATATATATATATATATATATATATATATATATATATATATATATATATCTATATATATATATTTTATATATATATATATATATATATATATATATATATATATATATATATATTTTATATTTTATATGTATATATATATATATATATATATATATATATATATATATATATATATATAGCAAACAGTTCCAACCCAAACGATGAAAAATGTAGAAACAGTTACCCAACAGGAGGAGATAACAGAAGATAACAGAAAAATAAACGCTGCTCCCGTTTATCAAGTCCAGGGAAACAAATAACGTTCAACGATATTGCTGCAACTAATGAATCCAATTGTCAAAGGCACAATAAATCCAACGTACTGGTAAGCAATGAAAAATGCTGGTAAGATGTTAAAACCACAACACTTTAATTCGTAAGCGCTTTCACGGATTTCTCCGCTTCCTCAGACGTTATGAACAGGACGTGACATCATGGGTCCCTTTTATAAAGGATCCTCTAAACATTTAAAGGCAAAACGCTTAATAACGTACAAAACTCTAAAAATAATAAAAACTAATCAATTAAATAAAATTTTAATAAAATTTTAACATATCAATACGGATCTCTGTAAACATGTCATACTAAAACGTAATGTGGATCAGGCTAGATATATTAAATTGTAACACATAAAATAGAATGGACTTCTACGTGTACAGAATGTGTCCAAAAGGATACCAAGGGAAGCGTTTAAAGGAAAAAGCGTGTCATATGTAGAATACATTACATATGTAAAGCTATGCCATAATAATGATGCAAATCATACCTATAACTGATATGGATGGAAAATAAATAAAACACACTAGCTAATGTAAAATGGCTGGTGCTGATAGAAATCCCAAACATAGGATGATGAATAACCTAATATTGTGGCTAAGGGGATAGAAAGTGACAAACCAAAGACATCATGTTCTGCAAAACTATCGGAATATCAATAACTAAATGGGCCTAGCCTTCAGAATCGGTTTCAGGGAGACAGATTCATTAAGCCCCCTATTCCGATGTGCCCCCAGTCGAAATATCCAACGGATCTCTGCTTCTTCAGTTGAGTTCGTAATATCACCACCTCTTATACTAATGGGTTGTACATGAAGAACCTGGAAAGTAAAATAATGTGCATTTCCTTCTGTTAAAATGTGTTTGGAAATAGCACTAGTGTTCTCACCTCTAGCTAAGCAGTACAAATGATCACGTATCCGCTCTCTAAGCGATCGGTTTGTTTTTCCAACATAAAATTTAAAACAAACCTGGCAACAGGCTACATAGACCACATTACGTGTGTCACATGTAGCATGGCACCTGATCTCCCAGAGTTTGCCATTGTTGGAATTCCTGAAGAACCTCGATTGATCTATGTGGGGACATTGTGGACACTTGCCACATCTAAAAGTCCCCTGTACTGACTTATATAGATGTTGATCTGGATCTGTCATTAAATTAGGGAAGCATAACTGTTGCTTCAAATTCTTCAGGTTGGTATATGTGTAAGTTGGACAATTACCAACGATCTCCTTAACATTTTCATCTGTCATTAGTATGTTCCAGTTTTTGCATAGTACATCATGCACAGTGTGATGTTGCTGACTGAAGGGTAGCATTAGCGATAAGCTCTGTTTACTTTTCCTGGTCGTAGTAGTAAATGTGTTGTTAGAAAAATAAGGTTTGCCTTTGGTCCGTCTAAGTTTATTAGTGGTTGCACATAAACTATCCACTTCATTACCATCATATCCCCTGGCCTTAAAATTATTGCTCAATAATTCTAGTTCCTTTTTGTAAACTGATTCATCAGAGCATAATCTAGAAGTTCTAAGGCCCTGACCAATAACTATGTTGTTAAATGTACACTGAGGATGCATGCTATCTCTATGTAGAAAACTTGGTTTATAGCATTCTTTCCTGTACAACCTAGTACAAAGACCATCATTGCTAAAGTAAATAGTCACATCAAGGAAGTTAATAGATGTTAAAGAAGCTTCCATTGTAAATTTCAAATAGCCTTCCTTATTGTTGATACTAGATAGAAACTCATGCAACTCTGTCATGGAACCGTTCCATAGGAGAAAGAGGTCATCCACGAATCTCCTGTAGAAGAGAACCATGGGATGGTCGAGCATGACCTCCTTCTCCCATGCGACCATGACGAGGTTAGCATATGAGTTAGCGCAGCTGGTCCCCATGGCTACTCCGCACTGTTGCCTATAATATTTCTCCTGAAAAATAAAGATGTTATTCTCTAGTACTGTCTCAATTAAGAGAGAAAGGAAATCACTTTCCTTCTGTGTGTAATACTCATTCAATAGACACTTAACAGATTGTACTCCTTCAAAATTAGGGATGCATGTGAATAGCGAAATCACATCCATGGTAACAAGAATAATCCCTTGAAGATTATGTACAGTACTAACTGCTGCATGTAAGTCTGCCAAAAATTTTCTTGTGTCACAGAGTATGTGATCGTACTTATTCAGGATCAATTTCAATTTAGAATCTAAATATATAGACATGGGCTCAGTGATCCAGCCCGAACCGGCTACGATGGGTCTAAATGGTGGATGTAAAGCATGCTTATGTATCTTAGGAAGGCCATTGATCCTAGGTATTAAAGGAAAATCTACTTTAAAATAGTTAAATAACTCGACCGTAACTAAATTCAATAATTTACATTCTACAAGCATGGTGTTAATGCTATAGATAATCTCATTGATACAGTCTGCTGTCACAACTGAATAAGCATCGGTGTTGAGCATCGCCAACATTGATTCTATGTAGAATGTACGGTCCATTACAACAGTCTGTCCTCCTTTGTCGGCGGGCCTGATAATAATGGAATCATTATTTTTCAGACTGGTCAGGGCTCTGCGTTCATCTATAGTTAAATTGTCATTACAAGTCAAGTTACTGTTCATGAGGCTGTTGTAGAGATCGTCTTCTACGGCTTTCAGAAACACTTCCAGTGCAGGTAATACCTGAGGACAAAAAGTACTCTTCTTCCTAAAAGTAGTAGTCGTAGCATTATCATCTCTAAACATAAGCTTGAGGGAAACATTGCGGACGAAGAGCCTCACAGCTATAAGAACATCACTGGTATCAATGCTTGTAGAAGGTATAAAGCCCATGCCTTTATTCAAGATGGACATTTGAGCATCAGTTAAATGATGATGAGATATGTTGTAAACTAGTGAGACTGGAACCAGTTCTTTTTGTACTGCTGATTCAGGTTCTCTTTCAATGGTTCTTTTCTCTTTGCCCCTCTCTGGAAATCCTGCTCTAACGAGCGTTTCCGTGTCGTACGAATCGGAAAAGGAACACTAGGAAGTAATTCATTATCCACCCTATTAGGGTTTAACTTGTCTAGCTGTATTTTCCGCCGGACTACAGAACTGTTTCGGCCGAAGACTGTATCTTCCACAAGGCCTTCATTCGATTCTGCAGGTGTAAAGTATATAGAGGTGACAGGAGTGGAGGTACCTGTCTCCTCAATCGAGTTAGCACCCTGGATAGAATTATTAGAAGTGCCCTTGTTAATGTTTCCTACATTAATCATATCAGTGGTGGCAACAGGTCTGAGATCTTGAGCCTGACTGTTCATAGTATCTTTTCGAACTGTGCGTTCGTTGATGGCAGAATGGGTCTTATCTATTGCCTCAGCTAGATTCTTGTCAATCCTTAAAGTAGCTCCATTAGTGTCTTTACGTTCATTCAGAGCTATATTAGACACCACATGTTTGGGCCAAACAAAAACATTATTCCTAGCAAAGTCATCCTTGTCCCTCGATAATTTCTTCCTTTTAACGGTCAACAGGTTCATTTCATACCTCGCGATTCTGTCAAGTAGTTCGTGCATAAACAAGTCAGTCATGTCTGAGCCACACAAATCAGTCAATTTATTCAGTCCATCTATAATGGTGTTGCTTAACTCTTTTTCAACAGGTCTAAAATAGTCAACGAGTAACCTTAGATATTCCATGCTTGTTCTAAGATTAATACGCTGCCATTTGAGCAATAAATCTGGATAGACGTTGCCATAAGTCGGCATATTTAAAACTCTGAGACCTCTAGGTATAACTTTACATTCCATGCTAGCTTCAAGATGAAGGCGCTGGCATTGGAACCGTTTAAACTTAAACATATTGTTCTCAATGTCACGTTTCAGTTGTTTGGACAATATTTCATTCTCTACTGATAAATTCTGCATATCATTTTGTTCGAAAGTTACAGTATCAGGAGATAACAGAGGATTACTTGCCTCATTTAACATTGAAGTTAGTCGACCCAACGAATTAACTTTAGATTGTGGTCGTCGTATATCCACTAGTTCTGAATTCATGTCATTCAACTCAGGTACCTCCTCCATAGCAAATTAATACAACAAACAGTTCCAACCCAAACGATGAAAAATGTAGAAACAGTTACCCAACTGGAGGAGATAACAGAAAAATAAACGCTGCTCCCGTTTGTCAAGTCCAGGGAAACAAATAACGTTCAACGGTGTTGCTGCAACTAATAAATCCAACTGTCAAAGACACAATAAGTCCAACGTTTTGGTAAGCAATGAAAATGCTGATAAGATGTTAAAACCACAACACTTTAATTCGTAAGCGCTTTCACGGATTTCTCCGCTTCCTCAGACGTTATGAACAGGACGTGACATCATGGGTCCCTTTTATAAAGGATCCTCTAAACATTTAAAGGCAAAACGCTTAATAACGTACAAAAAATTCTAAAAATATAAAAACTAATCAATTAATTAAATTTAACATATCATTACAGATCCCTGTGAACATGTCATGCTAAAATGTAATATGGATCAGACTAGATATATTAAATTATAACACGTAAAATAGAATGAACTTCTACATATACAGAATGTGTCCAAAAGGATATCAAGGGAAGCGTTTAAAGGAAAAAGCATGTCATATGTAGAATACATTGCATATGTAAAGCTATGCCATAATAGTGGTGCGAATCATACCTGTAACTGATATTGATAAAATATATACACTGGCTAATATAAAATAGCTGGTGCTGATAAAAATCCCAAACGTGAGATAATGAAATAACCTGATATTGTGGCTAAGGGGATAGAAAGTGACAAGCCAAAGACAACATATTCTGCAAAACTATCGGAGTATCAATAACTAAATGGGCCTAGCCTTCAGAATCGGTTTCAAAGAGACAGATTCATTAAGCCCTATTCCGATGTGCCCCCAGTCGAAATATCCAACGGATCTCTGCTTCTTCAGTTGAGTTCGTAATATCACCACCTCTTATATTAATGGGTTGTACATGAAGAACCTGGAAAGTAAAATAATGTGCATTTCCTTCTGTTAAAATATGTTTGGAAATAGCACTAGTGTTCTCACCTCTAGCTAAGCAGTACAAATGATCGCATTATCCGCTCTCTAAGCGATCGGTTTGTTTTTCCAACATAAAATTTAAAACAAACCTGGCAACAGGCTACATAGACCACATTACGTGTGTCACATGTAGCATGGCACCTGATCTCCCAGAGTTTGCCATTGTTGGAATTCCTGAAGAACCTCGATTGATCTATGTGGGGACATTGTGGACACTTGCCACATCTAAAAGTCCCCTGTACTCTACATATGACACGCTTTTTCCTTTAAACGCTTCCCTTGGTATCCTTTTGGACACATTCTGTACACGTAGAAGTCCATTCTATTTTATGTGTTACAATTTAATATATCTAGCCTGATCCACACTACGTTTTAGTATGACATGTTTACAGGGATCTGTATTGATATGTTAAATTTAATTAATTGATTAGTTTTTATATTTTTAGATTTTTTGTACGTTACTAAGCGTTTTGCCTTTAAATGTTTAGAGGATCCTTTATAAAAGGGACCCTTGATGTCACGTCCTGTTCATAACGTCTGAGGAAGCGGAGAAATCCGTGAAAGCGCTTACGAATTAAAGTGTTGTGGTTTTAACATCTTATCAGCATTTTTCATTGCTTATCAAAACGTTGGACTTATTGTGTCTTTGACAGTTGGATTTATTAGTTGCAGCAACATCGTTGAACGTTATTTGTTTCCCTGGACTTGACAAACGGGAGCAGCGTTTATTTTTCTGTTATCTCCTCCAGTTGGGTAACTGTTTCTACATTTTTCATCGTTTGGGTTGGAACTGTTTGTTGTATTAATTTGCTATGGAGGAGGTACTTGAGTTGAATGACATGAATTCAGAACTAGTGGATATACGACGACCTCAATCTAAAGTGAATTCGTTGGGTCGACTAACTTCAATGTTAAATGAGGCAAGTAATCCTCTGTTATCTCCTGATACTGTAACTTTCGAACTAAATGATATGCAGAATTTATCAGTAGAAAATGAAATATTGTCCAAACAATTGAAACGTGACATTGAGAACAATATGTTTAAATTTAAACGGTTCCAATGCCAGCGCCTTCACCTTGAAGCAAGCATGGAATGTAAAGTTATACCAAGAGGTCTTAGAGTTCTAAATATGCCGACTTACGGCAATGTCTACCCAGATTTATTGCTCAAATGGCAGCGTATTAATCATAGAACAATCATGGAATATCTAAGGTTACTGGTGGACTATTTTAGACCTGTTGAAAAAGAGTTAAGTAACACCATTATAGATGGACTGAATAAATTGACTGATTTGTGTGGCTCAGACATGACTGACTTGTTTATGCACGAACTACTTGACAGAATCGCGAGGTATGAAACGAACCTGTTGACCGTTAAAAAGAAAAAATTATCGAGGGATAAGGATGATTTTGCTAGGAATAATGTTTTTGTTTGGCCCAAACATGCGGTCTCTAATACAGCTCTGAATGAACGCAAAGACACCAATGGGGCTACTTTAATGACTGATAAGAATCTAGCTGAGGCAGTAGATAAGACCCACTCTGTTACTAACGAACGCATAGTTCGGAAAGACACTATGAACAGCCAGGGTCAGGATACTAGATCCGTCACTACTGATATGATTAATGTAGGAAACATTAACAAGGGCACTTCTAATAATTCAATCAAGGGTGCTAACTTGATTGAGGAGACAGGTACTTCCACTCCTGTCACCTCTATATACTTTACACCTGCAGAATCGAATGTAGGCCATGTGGAAGATACAGTCTTCGGCCGAAACAGTTCTGTAGTCCGGCGGAAAATACAGCTAGACAAGTTAAACCCTAATAGGGTAGAAGATGAATTACTTCCTAGTGTTCCTTTTCCGATTCGCACGACACGGAAACGCTCGTTAGAGCAGGATTTCCAGAGAGGGGCAAAGAGAAAAGAACCATTGAAAGAGAACCTGAATCAGCAGTACAAAAAGAACTGGTTCCAGTCTCACTAGTTTATAACATATCTCATCATCATTTAACTGATGCTCAGATGTCCATTTTGAATAAAGGCATGGGCTTTATACCCTCTACAAGCATTGATACTAGTGATGTCCTTATAGCTGTGAGGCTCTTCGTCCGCAATGTTTCTCTCAAGCTTATATTTAGAGATGATAATACTACGACTACTACCTTCAGGAAGAAGAGTACTTTTTGTCCCCAGGTACCACCTGCATTGGAAGTGTTTCTGAAAGCCGTAGAAGACGACCTTTACAACGGCCTCATGAACAGTAACTTGACCTGTAATGACAATTTAACTATAGATGAACGTAGAGCCCTGACCAGTCTGAAAAATAATGATTCCATTATTATCAGGCCCGCCGATAAAGGAGGACAGACTGTTGTAATGGACCGTACATTCTACATAGAATCAATGTTGGCGTTGCTTAACACCGATGCTTATTCAGTTGTGACAGCAGACTGTATTAATGAGATCATTTATAGCATCAACACCATGCTTGTAGAATGTAAATTACTGAATTTAGTTACGGTCGAGCTATTTAACTATTTTAAAGTAGATTTTCCTTTAATACCTAGGATCAATGGCCTTCCTAAGATACATAAGCATGCTTTACATCCACCATTTAGACCCATCGTAGCCGGTTCGGGCTGGATCACTGAGCCCATGTCTATATATTTAGATTCTAAATTGAAATTGATCCTGAATAAGTACGATCACATACTCTGTGACACAAGAAAATTTTTGGCAGATTTACATGCAGCAGTTAGTACTGTACATAATCTTCAAGGGATTATTCTTGTTACCATGGATGTGATTTCGTTATTCACATGCATCCCTAATGTTGAAGGAGTACAATCTGTTAAGTGTCTATTGAATGAGTATTACACACAGAAGGAAAGCGATTTCCTTTCTCTCTTAATTGAGACAGTACTAGAGAATAACATCTTTATTTTTCAGGAGAAATTTTATAGACAACAGTGCGGAGTAGCCATGGGGACCAGCTGCGCTAACTCATATGCTAATCTCGTCATGGTCGCATGGGAGAAGGAGGTCATGCTTAACCATCCCCTGGTTCTTTTTTACAGGAGATTCGTGGATGACCTCTTTCTCCTATGGAACGGTTCCATGACAGAGTTGAATGAGTTTCTATTTAGCATCAACAATAAGGAAGGCTATTTGAAATTTACAATGGAAGCTTCTTCAACATCTATCAACTTCCTTGATGTGACTATTTACTTTAGTAATGATGGTCTTTGTACTAGGCTTTACAGGAAAGAATGTTATAAACCAAGTTTTCTACATAGAGATAGTATGCATCCTCAGTGTACATTTAACAACATAGTCATTGGTCAGGGCCTTAGAACTTCTAGATTATGCTCTGAAGAATCAGTATATAAGAAGGAACTAGAAGTATTGAGTAATAATTTTAAGGCCAGGGGATATGATGGTAATGAAGTGGATAGTTTATGTGCAACCACTAATAAACTTAGACGGACCAAAGGCAAACCTTATTTTTCTAACAACACATTTACTACAATGACCAGGAAAAGTAAACAGAGTTTATCGTTAATGATACCCTTCAGTCAGCAACATCACACTGTGCATGATGTACTATGCAAAAACTGGAACATACTAATGACAGATGAAAATGTTAAGGAGATCGTTGGTAATTGTCCAACTTACATATACACAAACCTGAAGAATTTGAAGCAACAGTTATGCTTCCCTAATTTAATGACAGATCTAGATCAACATCTATGTAGGTCGGTACAAGGGACTTTTAGATGTGGTAAGTGTCCGCAATGTCCCCACATAGATCAATCGAGGTTCTTCAGGAATTCCAACAATGGCAAACTCTGGGAGATCAGGTGCCATGCTACATGTGATACACGTAATGTGGTCTATGTAGCCTGTTGCCAGGTTTGTTTTAAATTTTATGTTGGAAAAACAAACCGATCACTTAGAGAGCGGATACGTGATCATTTGTACTGCTTAGCTAGAGGTGAGAACACTAGTGCTATTTCCAAACACATTTTAACAGAAGGGAATGCACACTATTTTACTTTCCAGGTCCTTCATGTACAACCCACTAATATACGAGGCGGTGACATTACGAACTCAACTGAAGAAGCAGAGATCCGTTGGATATTTCGACTGGGGGCACATCGGAATAGGGGGCTTAATGAAACTGTTTCTCTGAAACCGATTCTGAAGGCTAGGCCCATTTAGTTATTGATATTCCGATAGTTTTGTAGAACATGTTGTCTTTGGTTTGTCATTTTTAATCTCCTTAGTCACATTATCAGGTTATTCATCATCTTATGTTTGGGATTTCTATTAGCACCAGCTATTCCACATTAGCTAGTGTGTATATATATTTTCATCATATCAGTTACAGGTATGATTCGCACCACTATTATGGCATAGCTTTACTTATGCAATGTATTCTACATATGACATGCTTTTTCCTTTAAACGTTTCCCTTGGTATCCTTTTGGACACATTCTGTACACGTAGAAGTCCATTCTATTTTATGTGTTATAATTTAATATATCTAGCCTGATCCACATTACGTTTTAGTATGACATGTTTACAGAGATCCGTATTGATATGTTAAAATTTTATTAAAATTTTATTTAATTGATTAGTTTTTATATATTTTTAGATTTTTTGTACGTTACTAAGCGTTTTGCCTTTAAATGTTTAGAGGATCCTTTATAAAAGGGACCCATGATGTCACGTCCTGTTCATAACGTCTGAGGAAGCGGAGAAATCCGTGAAAGCGCTTACGAATTAAAGTGTTGTGGTTTTAACATCTTACCAGCATTTTTCATTGCTTACTAATACGTTGGATTTATTGTGCCTTTGACAATTGGATTCATTAGTTGCAGCAACATCGTTGAACGTTATTTGTTTCCCTGGACTTGACAAACGGGAGCAGCGTTTATTTTTCTATATATATATATATATATATATAAAACTATATATTTATACATATATATATATATATATATATATATATATATATATATATATATATATATGTGTGTGTGTGTCTGTAAAGCAATGCAAACC
>NC_056732.1:1820181345-1820293845 GCF_019279795.1 Protopterus annectens
GTCTTTCTTGCCGCGTGGCGCCCGAAGCAGAAGCTGTTCGCAAGTGCCGGTCGGTCGGATCCAGAGATTACTTCTACCGAATACTACTTCGAAGACTTCTAAAGCTAAGTACCCGTTGGGGACTCTTTCTTACCTCAGCCGATGTCAGAAAAAGTTAATAATTGTTTAACCTGTGGGAAACAAATACCTCATAAAGATTTCCATTCTTACTGTCTGCCTTGTTTAGGCCCAGCCCACGGCGTAGCAGCCTGTTCAGCCTGCGCTTCTTTCAACCGACGAGCGGCGTCGGTCGGAGTTTGCAGAACAGTTTTTCGGTTCTGACTTTGCGTACGTTATGTCGTCGGATCCTCCGACAACACTTTCTGCCAAAAAACGCAAAGAAAAAGACCGACACTCGCGGTCCGTGGTTTCGGCCGAAACCATGCTTAAGCAAACCGCGAGTGTCTCGGTTTCGGCCGAAACCGAGAAAACTGATCTGGGTACAGCCGAATCTTTCTCCACAACTGAGGCCCCTGTTACAACTCCTGAATTGGCCTCAGAAATTTTATCCACTACGGTGGCTACCACTGACTTATCAGACACCATTCCCTTGGATGTCTCTACCCCAGCACGTGGTGCTGCTAGGCCTCCAGCAGCCATGTCCATTAAGGCCTTCGCCAGGGCTAAAGCAGCCAAGACTAAGAAAACAGTGCCTGTTAAACCACCCTCAACTAGGCCCTCTTCTAGTTCTCAAATGCTTACTTTGGCAGAAGATTTAATTTCATTAATTAGAGGATCTCAATCTCACCCTGACAGGGCCTCTCAGCCCCCAGAGAAGAGACCTAGGGCAGAGCCCCCTGAGCCAGTGTCCTCTGATGATTCTGCTGATGAATCAGACATAACTGACCAGCCAGAGGCCCCTTTCTCCAATTTTGAAGATTCTGATGCTGAAGACTCCATTCCAGCTGCTTCCCCTCCAGAAGAATTCTCCTTTGGGGAAACCTTGCATGCCATGCGGGAGCAGTTCCAATGGCAGCAACAAGATTTTTCAGATTCCAGAAAAGACTTAGAACCTTTCTGCACCTTCCACAGCACAGGCCCTTAGCTATACCTCCTGTTCTCTCTGTGGTAGATGATGCTTTCAACGATGCCTGCTCTGCTCCAGATTCATTACCCCCAGCCCCTGCCAAACCAGACAGATTTTACAGGGTACCAGATACTCATCACCACCTTTACAAGGCTCCACTTGCAGACCCCGAAACTATTTCCCAGGGTCCCAAGGCAGTAGCCGCGACCATAGCTAAAAACCTATTCCTTTTGAAAGGGGAGGAAGGGCATTAGATAGATGGGGTAAAAGGTTTACACTTCAGCTACTCTCTCAGCTAGAGCTTTAAACTGTCAGTTCCACATGATACAATACCAAGAGTTTATGCTTGATCAGTTAACTAAAAAGCTAACCACTGATGAATCTCTTGACAAGAAATATGTATTAGAAATGGTAAATAACATACAACAGGTTAGTAACCATTCCTTAAAATGTGGCTATGATGCACTGGAGGCTTCATTTAGATCAGCCATGACTGGCACAGTAATTAGAAGGCATGCATGGCTAAAGGAGCAAGCTCTACGGATCATGTTAAAGCTAAGTTGCTAGATGCTCCTATGGATAAGACAAATTTGTTTGGTGCACCTGCCCAGCAGGTTATGAAGAAAATGGAAGAAAAGGCAAAATCAGTTCAAACTGTTAAAGATTTCCTGCAGGTTCAACCCCCTAGGTTTAGCAGGAACTGGCCTGCCAAAAATTGGTCCTTTCCTGACTCCACAAGATTTCAAAGGGGCAGGAATAGACGTCCCAGAGGCAGAAACCAATCCAGAGGAGGTGCCTACAGAGGACGACAGTGGCAAGGTAACAACAGAGGAACAGACACAACCACTGCCACTACATCAACACACCAACAGTGACTTAATCCTAAATCCGCCTACCAGGGAACAAATAGCAGCTCCTCTAGGCGGAAAGTTAACCTTATTTTCAAAGAACTGGCACCACATAACAAAAGACAAGTGGATTTTACAAACCATAGATCAAGGTTACCGATTCCATTTCCACACTTTACCAGTCCAAAGAGGAATGCCAAATCTACCTCCAAATCAAAAAACAGAGGCTTTACAACAGATAATGGAGTTAGCAAACATGAGAGCTGTGGAAAAAGTGCCAACAGCAGAGCAAGGAAAGGGGTTCTACTCCAGACTATTCCTAGTTCCAAGAAAGGAAAAAAGTTGGAGACCAATTCTCGACCTGTCTACCTTGAATACATACATCATTGTCCCAAAATTCAAAATGCTGACCCTACAGCAACTTCTTCCCATGCTGGGCAAGGAGTGTTGGCTGGTAACTCTAGATCTCAAGGAGGCATACCTGCACGTCCCCATTCGACCAATCTGCAGAAGATACCTCAGATTTCTTGCAGGATCAGAGCACTATCAATTCTCAGCATTGCCTTTTGGCTTATCTACTAAGCCCAGAGTATTCACAAAATGCCTGGCATCAGTAATCGCACATTGCAGACTACAGGAATTCAAATTTACCCATACCTGGACGACTGCCTGCTACAAGGGGACAACAAAAGCAAGTTGACAACAGATTTACGAAGGGTCATTTACTTGCTACAAGCACTGGGATACACAGTCAATTTACAAAAATCAAGGCTGATACCATCCCAAACAAGGACTTTCTTGGGAGCAGAATTGGACACAGTAAGGCAAATGGCATTCCTAACTGCAGAAAAACAAAAAGAACTCCCTCTTTACTTCTTGGCACTAACAAAACTGAGCAAGTTAACAGCAAGAAAGGTACTGCAGGCCTTGGGTTTCATGGCATCATGCATAATCTTGGTCCCATTTGCCAGACTACATATGAGAAAACTACAGTGGTACCTAAGGAATTTATGGTCCCAACACAGACACAGTCTAGAAACAGAAATCCCACTAATTCCATGCTTAAAACAGGAGTTCCTATGGTGGGCTCAGGCATGCCAGTCCAACCCAGGCCTTCCCTTTCGCAGATGTCAAGCAAGCCAGAGCATCACAACAGGCGCTTCAGACCTAGGATGGGGGCCCATATGCTGGACAAATGCGGGCGAGGATTGTGGACTCAGAATCAACTTAGCCTGCACATCAACCTAAAAGAAATGCTGGCCGTAAAACTGGCAATCCAAAAGTTCAGACCATTTCTCAAAGAGGGCCAGTTGATGATAAGGACAGACAACACCACAGTCATGTGGTACATCAACAAACAGGGAGGCACTCATTCATACCCCTATGCAGAATGACTTTGGAGCTGTGGACCCTGGCACTCAGCTACAACATCCAGCTACAGGCAATATTTGTACCAGGAAAGCAAAATACTCTAGCAGACATATTAAGCAGAACCACATCAGATGCCCACGAATGGCACCTGCATCCGGACATCTTCAAGACCATCTCAAAGAAATGGGGAATGCCTCAGATAGATCTATTCGCATCACCCCACAATCAACAGCTCAAAAAATTCTGCACAAGGACATTCCACCCACTAGCATGGAAAGTGGATTCGCTCTCCTTCAGCTGGAAAGGCCTAACAGCATATGCATTCCCACCTCTTCCCTTGATACACAAAGTACTACTAAAGATCAAGGAAGAACATCCAAGGATAATCCTGATAGCTCCAAACTGGCCAAGACAACACTGGTACCCACTACTGCGGAGCTTGTCTCGAAACAATATGTGGCCAATACCCCTGATGCCTTTGATGCTAACTCAGAACAACTTCAGCACCATACATCCAAACCTAAAAACTTTACAACTGACTGCATGGAACATCACATAGCAGCAGCTAACCAAGAGCTTTCCCAAAGAGTTAAAGACATTATTCTTGAAGCACGCAGACCTTCAACAAGAAGGAACTACGCTGGAAAATGGAAAAGGTTTGTCATTTGGAGTTCTGAAAGAGGAAAAGATGTGTCAAACATAGACATGCCTAACATTCTGGAGTATCTGGCCGAACTTCTCCATTCAGGCCTGTCCTACTCCTCCATCAAGATACATGCATCAGCTATTTCAGCAGAATACAGCTTTGATCCACCTGTTTTTTCACACCCTTTGCTCAGGCAGTTTCTCAGAGGAATCAAGAATGTGAAACCTCCAAGGAAACCACCATTGCCAGCTTGGGACTTAAACTTCGTACTAGAAAAGTTGACACTATCACCCTTTGAACCAGCAGCAACAGCAGACCTACAACACCTGTCATGGAAAACTGCTTTCCTACTGGCAATTACTTCAGCAAGGAGGGTTTCAGAACTACAGGCCTTAATGGCAGTGCAACCCTTCCTAATCTTCCACCAAGATAGAGTATCCATGAGGACTAATCCAACATTTATGCCTAAGGTGGTATCCAGAGTGTCTTTAAACCAGGCTATCCACCTACCTACCTTCTTTCCCAACCCACAAAACAGAGGGGAAAGAATACTACATACATTGGATGTACATAGACAGCTACGCTACTACTTGGACAGAACCAAAAGCAACAGAAAGACTGACCAACTTTTTGTGGCCTATGCAACAGGAAGGGAGGGAAAAGCTATTTCCAAACAGACAATCTCCAAATGGATAGGAAATTGCATACGATTCTGTTACTCCTTCCATGGAAAACCAATTCCACAGAACATAAGACCTCATTCTACAAGGGCAACAGCCACTACCGCAGCCTTCTTACGAGGAGTGGCTACCAAAGACATTATTGAGGCGGCTACTTGGACCTCCGTGCATACATTTGCCAAGCATTACAATTTGCCTCTATATTCCAGATCCCGAGCAGGGTTTGCCACTGCTGTACTGCAAGGGATCCTAACCACACCATAATCTACCTTTACCCTCCTCCCCTAGTTGGCTATGGTATTCTACCCAGCTGTTATGACTGCAGATGCATCCACGAAGGACATAGTACAGTTTTGTACCTACCATAAATGTAGATGTCCGAGCTGGATAGCATCTGCAGTCAGGATTACCCTCCCTCCTTCCCCTCTGAGGTACTCCTAGGGTGTTTTACCCTCCTAATAGCTAGCTGAGCGGGGGGGGGGGAGTCTTTTATGGTGTATTTGTTTGTATATATGTACATACATGCTTATTTCTGTGTTACCTATATCCTTTTGGAAACATTGGCATCTATCCAAAATTTTTAGCCTTCAAGAGGGCTTCTGGCATCTGGGGCAAGAAACACTGAGGAAAATGGCGTCGGCTGATGCCTTTATACCCGAAGACCAACAGAGATGACGTCGGGTGAAGAGCGACATCAGCCGAAGCCGGACCCGGACTTTGGAATCCGGCCGACTGACGGGCTGCCTGACGACAGGACTACCCAGCTGTTATGACTGCAGATGCTATCCAGCTCGGACATCTACATTTATGGTAGGTACAAAACTGTACTTTCTGTCACTGGCATGATATCTGCAGTCACAGCAATGAGAGCAATCATCAGATGGTGACATATTGAGTGGGAACACTGTTCTGTCACTGGCATGATACCTGTAGTGTAGCTGTCTAGACAATGCATTTTGTGTGAGTAGAATATTTCTCATTCAGGGTCTGGGGTGTGCTTGTATGGTTTGGGTCATCCAGAAGTGTACTGGCAGGCCTTATGTAAATGTTGTTGCTCATTCATTTCATGGTAAGGTCTCCCAGGATGACAGTAGTGCATCTGTATATATGCTTTTAGGTTTTGTCACTTCTCTGAACTACACAATATTGTGTTATGTGATGCTATCATGTAGCCAATGCACAGATGTGATTAATAGGTGTGTGAATACCATTCATGGGTTTGGTCAAGGATACTGGTTTGCTAGCATGTGGTGCTGCCAAAATGAAAGAAGTGTGCACATTTAGATTCATAGATTCATGAGTTAATAGCAGGCTATTGATCCAGAGGAACATCAGTAGCACATTTAGATTCACAGACTCATGGGTTAACAGCAGGCTATTGATCCAGATTCATGGGTTAACAGCAGGCTATTGATCCAGATTCATGGGTTAACAGTAGAGACCTGCTACAACAAAATCGCCAAATTCGCCTCAGGGGCATCCTACCATAGTCACCACTGTCTCTCACTTGCTGAACTGGGCTGGCTTGAACTCCCTCACCTCCTTCAGTGGTATCAACTCTCACTCGCCCACAAACTAGTAAACCATCCACTAAATGTCTCATCCCTCCAGAATCTACTCCAACCCTTTCGCACCACTAGACCACTAAGATCCAGCAACAAAAATCACTTGTAGATCATTAAAGCCAATAATTCTGCTGGTGAAGCACTGTTATCTTGCACCATAGCCAAATTATGGAACTCCCTCCCACCCACAATTACCTCCATACCATCATGCACCCACTTCAAAACTTTACTAAAAGCGCACCTAAAAACATGCTGGCTGTGCCCTTGCAACTCCCACTCTAATATCACCCTCCCCATCCAACCACTACCTTTCTTTCCACTCCACTAACTACCTTGATTATAGCAAGCTCAGATGTTCAGAAACCTAGTATGTACTTATTAAACAGCAGGAACTTCTTATTGTAACATTTGTTAATGTCTGTTATGTACTTCACAGATAGATTCTAGTTGTCTACTGATGTACTATGTTCTTCATCTGTAAATATGGTGTGAGTAATTGCTATGTTAAATTGTTAATCGCTATGTAATCCAATGTAACTACTGTCTGTTTATTTTAACTGTGGAGCTTTTCTCCCCGGGCCTCCGCCGAAAATGGACTTACGTCCAGTCGGACACTCCCGGTCAACAAATGTAACTAAATAAATAAATAAACAGTAGGCTATTGATCCAGAGGAACATCAGTAGCCTGGCCACAATATCCCATATTGTAAATACCCAGTGGCGTGACTAATTTATATCTAGTTTTAGGCCCCTTTCAATGACAGCTACAAGGGCCAGACCTGAGCTGTAATTGTGATTGCCCGTCCATGCATCCAGGTTATGCTTAAAGAGGGTCAGGGAGCTACTGTGGTTTATAGCCAAAGGAAATCTATTATGTTACTGGGGATTCCCTGAGATATAAAGCTATCTTGCCAGCAGGGCCTGTTTATGTTATAGATTCATAGATTTTATAGATTCATAGATTAGTATTAGGCTAACTGCCCTTGTGAGCCATTTTAAGCCTAGACAATTATCCCTTGTGAGATTCAAACCCTGTACTTTGCGTTTGTAAGGCAAACACTTTAACCATTAGGCCCTTATGGTAGAAGATGAATTCTCTTGAGCAGGTGTTTATGATGTTACTAGTTCTGTGGATGTGCAACAAGTGACAGTGGACTGGATCCTTTAAGGCTATGCAAATTAGGCAGAGAGTACCTCTCCAGAGTCTATAGGAAAACAGAAAAAAAAGACAAAGTGCTTTAAGGCTGTTTGGGTAGCTTAGAAACACATACACTTGATTATTGTAATGAGAAAACAATGCAGCCTCTCAAGGTCATGTGATTAAGCAAGTACATACCACTGGGGACATTTTACTCTATTAATCACCCCTGGTGATTAGGTGCAAGGATTTCCTAACATTAGTGGATACACAATGACTAAATGAGAACTAATTGTCAGTGAAAGTGTTGGGTCCCTAAAGAGTGAGTCAGTTTTGACTAAAGACATAGTGCTACTGCTGCATTCCTTGGCGTGTAGTTTTAGGCTGTGCTCCAGGCACCACTTATTGCTGCATGCTAGTCCACACTGAAAAATCTGGAAGTCAGATGATGAGGTAGTGGCAACTCCAAACTTGGTCAGCTACAAATTCTTGATGTCAGCCTTAACACTGTAGAAGTAAACCAATGACAAGTGGTTCTGGAACTGATCACTGTGGGATACCACATGTAGATACTATTTTTGAAGAGAGCATGCTTCCCAGACAATAAAGTTGGCTACACCCATTAACCAGTTTGCTATCCAGCAGGTAACATACGAGTTTACAATGACCGTAGTATCCTTAAAGTGCACTTCTGAAACAGTTATGTGCACTGCATACATTGTTTCACCAAATGACCAGCATTATCAGATATATAGCATATCTGAAATGTATAGACATTCATGAATGCCTAGAATTTCATGTCTGCAAGTAACACATGTCTAGGCTGTTGTTTTCAAACCACATGAATATAAACATAGATTATGTGTTATATACATGCATACATACATAGAACAATAGCTACTATAACTTGTCAAAATATAGGGTTATCGAAGACATGCTGTAGGTGGATTGGACACTCTAAATTGGCCCTAGGTGTGAGTGTGTGCCTTCTGTGGAAGGTTGGGCGCCGGGCTGGCAACTCGACACTGTAAAACTCCACTGCCAATCATGAGCGGACAGGTAATCCGCTGTGGCGGCCCCCTAACAAGGAAAAGCCAAAAGAAGAAGAAGAAGGTGGCATGAGATTTTTGTTGCAGCACTTAATTTTTACTGCCTTAGTAAAAAAGTACCCCTGTAAATACCTACTATAATATTTTTATTTATTTATTTATTTATCATTTGTTGACCGGGAATGTCCGACTAGGTTCCACAGAGCCTGTTTTCAGCGGAGGCCCGGGGAGAAATGCTCCAGATGCATATACTAAGAATGGTACTGAAAAGTATATAGGGAAATGTATAGACTGCATTTGGTTCAACTTTCAAATGCTAATCAGTGTAAACTAACTGTACTTCAGCCAAACATCCAGGAAAGATGTGAAAGTTGAAAACATTTTAACACAATGAATGATGGAAAAAAGTGAGAAAAGAAATCCAGTAGGATGGAATCACTATTAGACGAATAGTTATGGTGTGATTTCTGAAGGACAAAATACAGCATCCGCGAATAAGAAAATACTTTGAGAACACTGATTAGATTCAGTTCCAAAGCTGCATGACATTTTTAGAGAAAAGATGCAAAATATTTTATTCTTTTAGAATATTTGGACATTTGTTACTCAACATGTTTCTTTACAAGGCACAACTGTCCTAAGCAACGCTGTGCTGTAAAATGAGGCAAAATCTGTATGATAATAAAAACACATACGAACACACACACACACACACACACACACACACACACACACACACACACACACACACACACAGACACATTGCGAGTGGAAGGAAAAAAGATTTGTAGCAACAAGCATGAAAAATACTATTGCCTAGGCTTGAGTAATTATTAGAGTCAGTTCTGCAAAAAACAAGTATATAATGAAATAGCTCTCACTTCATTGCTAAATAGGCTCCAGGTCTGTGTGTGACAAGATAGCATCTCTAGCTGAGTAAAACCCAGTCAGTCAACTAATCTAATTGCTCATGAGTGGAGGAAGGAGAATACAAAATGACAAACTGCAACTGTAAGTTCTAAGCACTTCCTCTAACAACCCCCACTGAGGGTTTGTGTAATCTGACCTGCAGTATGTTAAAAAGGCTCTTTGAAAACCATGCCTCTAGATGAACATGTGACCTACGGAGTACTAAAATGTAAACAAACTCCTCTAGCAAAAAATCTAAGATAGTGCCCCTTTATTGTATATATTTTACTCCTACCCCCTCAATCTAATACCTCACTATCTCTACTAACACATATTTGCTTTGTTATTATTTCTTGTATTATTTCTCATTAAATTTTGTGTAATGTTTTTATTATTGTGGAGCTTTTCTCCCCAGGCCTCTACTGGAAATGGGCCAGTAGTCCAGTCAGACTTTCCCGGTAAACAAATGTAAAAGTAAGTAAATAAATAAATAACTAGTCTTGTTTGTGTGCATGTGGAGTTTCAGAGGACTGTACCTTTGAGTTTTGGGTAAGGTGTACTCGAGCATCTCCACATATCTGGGTCTATGTGTCTGATCCTTTCTAGGTGCGGTGAGTGGCATGTGTGTGCTGCTGACAACCTGTTTGTTGTGTTTTGTGTCTGTATGTGACAGTCTAACCTCCTGTGTCATTGTGTAACTACATCTCTCACGTGTTGTGTTTGTCTGTTCCAGAATTAAGTGGTTGCCAGTGTACAGAAGACAATTGTTACATTCTCTCAGGATGTCCATGTCCACCAAGCTTGATGCTCAGATAGTAGGAAAGTGCATGTCCTAATGTGTACTTTGGAAGGGATAGGAGTGGAGCGTGTTTGTAACCAGAAGAGGGATGGATGTTAACTTGGTGTAACAATCGGCTAACTAATCCAGCGATGTGACCCAGCATCCAAACCAGATGCTTTTAGGGTAGCGATTGTCTTGGGGGCTGTAAGAATGCAGATTAGACCTAAATAGCCCTAATTAAATGCAGCAGTGCTGATCGGTGAGCAGTCTAATTGTACAGTAAGTAGTGCAGGACTGTGGAAAATTTCAGAAGTAGTTTTTATAGGGAAAGTATAACTTTTGGTGATTGTATATATACAGTGCACCTCAAACTGCGACTGCATGAACATCACTGTAAGCAACTTGTGGAATTAGGTGTTTACGTATGTCACATTCTGGATAGCCAGCTGATTCTCAGACAGGACCCAAAAGTTAAGTTAGAGGAGACCACATTCACAAAGAGGTCAGTCACTAGCAGAGTCCCTCAGGGCTGTGTGGTAGGTCCGCTCCTTTTTGGCATTTACGTCTTGGAAATCAAAACCATTATCAAAGGTCTCCAGCTGATCAAGTTTACAGATGATTGCAGTCAACGAATCTTCAGGATACTAACATCCTACAGGTTTTGACTATAGTAAACTAGGGGCAGTCATAGATTCCCCCAGGATACTAACATCCTACAGGTTCTAACTATAACAAACCAGGAGAGTCATACAATCCCCAGGAAACTAACATCCTACAGGTTCTGACTATAGCAAACTAGTAGAGTCATAGAATCCCCAGGATACTAACATCCTACAGGTTCTGACTATAGCAAACTAGTAGAGTCATAGAATTCCCAGGATACTAACATCCTACAGGTTCTGACTATAACAAACTAGTAGAGTCATAGAATCCCCAGGATACTAACATCCTACAGGTTCTGACTATAGCAAACTAGGAGAGTCCTAGAATCCCCAGGATACTAACATCCTACAGGTTCTGACTATAACACACTAGGAGCAGTCATAGAATCCCCAGGATACTAACATCCTACAGGTTCTGACGATAACAAATTAGGAGAGTCATAGAATCCCCCAGGATACTAACATCCTACAGGTTCTGACTATAGGAAACTAGGAGAGTCCTAGAATCCCCAGGATACTAAAATCCTACAAGATCTGACTATAGCAAACTAGGAGCAGTCATAGAATCCCCAGGATACTAACATGCTACAGCTTCTGACTATAGCAAACTAGGAGCTGTCAAAGAATCTCCAGGGTACTAACATCCTACAGGTTCTGACTGTAACAAACTAGGAGTGTCATATAATCCCCAGGATACTAACATCCTACAGGTTCTGTCTATAACAAACTAGGAGCTGTCATAGAATCCCCAGGATACTAACATCCTACAGGTTCTGACTGTAGCAAACTAGGAGAGTCATAGAATCCCCAGGATACTAACATCCTACAGGTTCTGACTGTAGCAAACTAGGAAAGTCATACCCAGGATACTAACACCTACAGTTTCTGAATATAATAAACTAGGAGCTGTCATAGAATCCCCAGGATACTAACATCCTACAGGTTCTGACTATAGCAAACTAGGAGCTGTCATAGAATCCCCAGGATACTAACATCCTAGAGGTTCTGACTATAGCAAACTAGGAGCAGTCATAGAATCCCCAGGATACTAACATCCTACAGGTTCTGACTATAGCAAACTAGGAACAGTTATAGAATCCCCCAGGATACTAGCATCCTACAAGTTATGACTATAGCATACTAGGACAGTCATAGAATCCCCAGGATACTAACATCCTACAGATTCTGACTATAGCAAACTAGGAACAATCATAGAATCCCCAGGATACTAACATCCTACGGATTCTGACTATAGCAAACTAGGAGCAATCATAGAATCCCCAGGATACTAATATCCTACAGGGTCTGACTATAACAAACTAGGAGCAATCATAGAATCCTCAGGATACTAAAATCCTACAGGATCAGACTATAACAAACTAGGAGAGTCATAGAATCCCCAAGATACTAACATCCTACAGGTTTTGACTATAGCAAACTAGGAGCTGTCATAGAATCCCCAGGATACTAACATCCTACAGGTTCTGAATATAACAAACTAGGAGCAATCATAGAATCCCCCAAGATACTAACATCCTACAGGTTCTGACTATAGCAAACTAGGAGCTGTCAAAGAATCCCCAGGATACTAACATCCTACAGGTTCTGACTATAGCAAACTAGGAACAGTTTTAGAATCCCCAGGATACTAACATCCTACAGGTTCTGACTATAGCAAACTAGGAGCAGTCATAGAATCCCCAGGATACTAACATCCTACAGGTTCTGACTATAGCAAACTAGGAGCAATCATAGAATCCCCAGGATACTAACATCCTACAGGTTCTGACTATAGCAAACTAGGAACAGTCATAGAATCCCCAGGATACTAGCATCCTACAGGTTATGACTAGCATACTAGGAGCAGTCATAGAGTCCCCAGGATACTAACATCCTACAGGTTCTGACTATAGCAAACTAGGAGCAATCATAGAATCCGCAGGATACTAACATCCTACAGATTCTGATTATAGCAAACTAGGAACAGTTATAGAATCCCTCAGGATACTAACATCCTACAGGTTATGACTAGCATACTAGGAGCAGTCATAGAGTCCCCAGGATACTAACATCCTACAGGTTCTGACTATAACAAACTAGGAGCTGTCATAGAATCCCCAGGATACTAACATCCTACAGGTTCTGACTATAGCAAACTAGGAGAGTCATAGAATCCTCAGGATACTAACATCCTACAGGTTCTGACTATAACAAACTAGGAGCAGTCATAGAATCCCCAGGATACTAACATCCTACATGTTCTGACTATAGCAAACTATAAGAGTCAAAGAATCCCCCTGGATACTAACATCCTACAGGTTCTGACTATCACAAACTAGGAACAGTCATAGAATCCCCGAGGATACTAACATCCTACACGTTCTGACTATAGCAAACTAGGAGGAGTCATAGAATCCCGAGGATACTAACCTCCTACAGGTTCTGATTATAGCAAACTAGGAGCAGTCATAGAATCCCCCAGGATACTAACATCCTACAGGTTCTGACTATAGCAAACTAGGAGAGTCATAGAATCCCCAGGATACTAACATCCTACAGGTTCTGACTATAGCAAACTAGGAGAGTCATAGAATCCCCAGGATACTAACATCCTACAGGTTCTGACTATAACAAACTAGGAGCAGTCATAGAATCCCCAGGATACTAACATCCTACAGGTTCTGACTATAGCAAACTAGGAGAGTCATAGAATCCCCAGGATACTAACATCCTACAGGTTCTGACTATAACAAACTAAGAGAGTCATAGAATCCCCAGGAAACTAACATCCTACAGGTTCTGACTGTAACAAACTAGGAGTATCATATAATCCCCAGGATACTAACATCCTACAGGTTCTGTCTATAACAAACTAGGAGCTGTCATAGAATCCCCAGGATACTAACATCCTACAGGTTCTGACTGTAGCAAACTAGGAGAGTCATAGAATCCCCAGGATACTAACATCCTACAGGTTCTGACTGTAGCAAACTAGGAACAGTTATAGAATCCCTCAGGATACTAACATCCTACAGGTTCAGACTATAATAAACTAGGAGCTGTCATAGAATCCCCAGGATACTAACATCCTACAGGTTCTGACTATAGCAAACTAGGAGCCGTCATAGAATCCCCAGGATACTAACATCCTACAGGTTCTGACTATAGCAAACTAGGAGCAGTCATAGAATCCCCAGGATACTAACATCCTACAGGTTCTGACTATAGCAAACTAGGAGAGTCATAGAATCCCCAGGATACTAACATCCTACAGGTTCTGACTATAGCAAACTAGGAACAGTCATAGAATCCCCAGGATACTAACATCCTACAGGTTCTGACTAGCATACTAGGACAGTCATAGAATCCCCAGGATACTAACATCCTACAGGTTCTGACTATAGCAAACTAGGAGCAATCATAGAATCCCCAGGATACTAACATCCTACAGGTTCTGACTATAACAAACTAGGAGAGTCATAGAATCCCCAGGATACTAACATCCTACAGGTTCTGACTATAACAAACTAGGAGAGTCATAGAATCCCCAGGATACTAACATCCTACAGGTTCTGACTATAGCAAACTAGGAGCTGTCATAGAATCCCCAGGATACTAACATCCTACAGGTTCTGAATATAACAAACTAGGAGAGTCATAGAATCCCCAGGATACTAACATCCTACAGGTTCTGACTATAGCAAACTAGGAGAGTCATAGAATCCCCAGGATACTAACATCCTACAGACTCTGACTGTAAGTAAACTAGGAGCAGTTATAGAATCCCCAAGATACTAACATCCTACCGGTTCTGACTCTAGCAAACTAGGAGCCATCATAGAAACCCCAGGATACTAACATCCTACAGGTTCTGACTATAGCAAACTAGGAGAGTCATAGAATCCCCAGGATACTAACATCCTACAGGTTCTGACTATAACAAACTAGGAGCAGTCATAGAATCCCCAGGATACTAACATCCTACAGGTTCTGACTATAACAAACTAGGAGCTGTCATAGAATCCCCAGGATACTAACATCCTACAGGTTCTGACTATAGCAAACTAGGAGAGTCATAGAATCCCCAGGATACTAACATCCTACAGGTTCTGACTATAACAAACTAGGAGCAGTCATAGAATCCCCAGGATACTAACATCCTACAGGTTCTGACTATAGCAAACTAGGAGAGTCATATAATCCCCAGGATACTAACATCCTACAGGTTCTGACTATCGCAAACTAGGAAAGTCATAGAATCCTCTGGATACTAACATGCTACAGGTTCTGACTGTAGCAAACTAGGAACAGTCACTAACCTCCTACAGGTTCTGACTATAGCAAACTAGGAGAGTCATAGAATCCCCAGGATACTAACATCCTACAGGTTCTGACTATAGCAAACTAGGAGAGTCATAGAATCCCCAGGATACTAACATCCTACAGGTTGTGACTATAGCAAACTAGGAGAGTCATAGAATCCCCGGGGTACTAACATCCTACAGGTTCTGACTATAACAAACTAGGAGAGTCATAGAATCCCCAGGATACTAACATCCTACAGGTTCTGACTATAGCAAACTAGGAGAGTCATAGAATCCCCAGGATACTAACATCCTACAGGTTCTGACTATAACAAACTCGGATAGTCATAAAATCCCCAGGATACTAACATCCTACAGGTTTTGACTGTAGCAAACTAGGAGAGTCATAGAATCCCCAGGATACTAACATCCTACAGGTTCTGACTATAACAAACTAGGAGCTGTCATAGAATCCCCAGGATACTAACATCCTACAGGTTCTGACTATAGCAAACTAGGAGCGTCACAGAATCCCCAGAATACTAACATCCTACAGGTTCTGATTATAGCAAACTTTGAAAGCCATAGAATCCTCAGGATACTAGCATCCTACAGGTTCAGACTATAATAAACTAGGAATAGTCATAGAATCCCCAGGATACTAACATCCTACAGGTTCTGACTATAGCAAACTAGGAGAGTCATAGAATCCCCCAGGATACTAACATCCTACAGGTTCTGACTATAGCAAACTAGGAGCTGTCATAGAATCCCCAGGATACTAACATCCTACAGGTTCTGACTATAGCAAACTAGGAGCAGTCATAGAATCCCCAGGATACTAACATCCTACAGGTTCTGACTATAGCAAACTAGGAACAGTCATAGAATCCCCAGGATACTAACATCCTACAGGTTCTGACTATAGCAAACTAGGACAGTCATAGAATCCCCAGGATACTAACATCCTACAGGTTCTGACTATAGCAAACTAGGAGCAGTCATAGAATCCTCAGGATACTAACATCCTACAGGTTCTGACTATAACAAACTAGGAGAGTCATAGAATCCCCAGGATACTAACATCCTACAGGTTCTGACTATAGCAAACTAGGAGCTGTCATAGAATCCCCAGGATACTAACATCCTACAGGTTCTGACTATAACAAACTAGGAGAGTCATAGAATCCCCAGGATACTAACATCCTACAGGTTCTGACTATAACAAACTAGGAGCAGTCATAGAATCCCCAGGATACTAACATCCTACAGGTTCTGACTATAACAAACTAGGAGCTGTCATAGAATCCCCAGGATACTAACATCCTACAGGTTCTGACTATAACAAACTAGGAGAGTCATAGAATCCCCAGGATACTAACATCCTACAGGTTCTGACTATAGCAAACTAGGAGAGTCATAGAATCCCCAGGATACTAACATCCTACAGGTTCTGACTATAGCAAACTAGGAACAGTCATAGAATCCCCAGGATACTAACATCCTACAGGTTCTGACTATAGCAAACTAGGAGAGTCATAGAATCCCCAGGATACTAACATCCTACAGGTTCTGACTATAGCAAACTAGGAGCAGTCATAGAATCCCCAGGATACTAACATCCTACAGGTTCTGACTATAGCAAACTAGGAGAGTCATAGAATCCCCAGGATACTAACATCCTACAGGTTCTGACTATAGCAAACTAGGAGAGTCATAGAATCCCCAGGATACTAACATCCTACAGGTTCTGACTATAACAAACTAGGAGCAGTCATAGAATCCCCAGGATACTAACATCCTACAGGTTCTGACTATAGCAAACTAGGAGCTGTCATAGAATCCCAGGGTACTAACATCCTACAGGTTCTGACTATAACAAACTAAGAGAGTCATAGAATCCCCAGGATACTAACATCCTACAGGTTCTGACTATAACAAACTAGGAGTGTCATAGAATCCCCAGGATACTAACATCCTACAGGTTCTGACTATAGCAAACTAGGAGCTGTCATAGAATCCCCAGGATACTAACATCCTACAGGTTCTGACTATAACAAACTAGGAGAGTCATAGAATCCCCAGGATACTAACATCCTACAGGTTCTGACTGTAGCAAACTAGGAGAGTCATAGAATCCCCAGGATACTAACATCCTACAGGTTCTGACTATAATAAACTAAGAGCTGTCATAGAATCCCCAGGATACTAACATCCTACAGGTTCTGACTATAGCAAACTAGGAGAGTCATAGAATCCCCAGGATACTAACATCCTACAGGTTCTGACTATAGCAAACTAGGAGCTGTCATAGAATCCCCAGGATACTAACATCCTACAGGTTCTGACTATAGCAAACTAGGAGCAGTCATAGAATCCCCAGGATACTAACATCCTACAGGTTCTGACTATAGCAAACTAGGAACAGTCATAGAATCCCCAGGATACTAACATCCTACATCCTACAGGTTCTGACTATAGCAAACTAGGAGAGTCATAGAATCCCCAGGATACTAACATCCTACAGGTTCTGACTATAGCAAACTAGGAGAGTCATAGAATCCCCAGGATACTAACATCCTACAGGTTCTGACTATAGCAAACTAGGAGCAGTCATAGAATCCCCAGGATACTAACATCCTACAGGTTCTGACTATAACAAACTAGGAGAGTCATAGAATCCCCAGGATACTAACATCCTACAGGTTCTGACTATAGCAAACTAGGAGAGTCATAGAATCCCCAGGATACTAACATCCTACAGGTTCTGACTATAACAAACTAGGAGAGTCATAGAATCCCCAGGATACTAACATCCTACAGGTTCTGACTATATCAAACTAGGAGAGTCATAGAATCCCCAGGATACTAACATCCTACAGGTTCTGACTATAGGAAACTAGGAGAGTCATAGAATCCCCAGGATAATAACATCCTACAGGTTCTGACTATAACAAACTCGGATAGTCATAAAATCCCCAGGATACTAACATCCTACAGGTTCTGACTATAGCAAACTAGGAAAGTCATAGAATCCCCAGGATACTAACATCCTACAGGTTCTGACTATAGCAAACTAGGAGAGTCATAGAATCCCCAGGATACTAACATCCTACAGGTTCTGACTATAGCAAACTAGGAGAGTCATAGAATCCCCGGGATACTAACATCCTATAGGTTCTGACTATAATAAACTAGGATCCATCATAGAATCCCCAGGATACTAACATCCTACAGGTTCTGACTATAGCAAACTAGGAGAGTCATAGAATCCCCAGGATACTAACATCCTACAGGTTCTGACTATAACAAACTAGGAGAGTCATAGAATCCCAGGATACTAACATCCTACAGGTTCTGACTATAGCAAACTAGGAACAGTCATAGAATCCCCAGGATACTAACATCCTACAGGTTCTGACTATAACAAACTAGGAGCAGTCATAGAATCCCAAGGATACTAACATCCTACAGGTTCTGACTATAGCAAACTAGGAGCTGTCATAGAATCCCCAGGATACTAACATCCTACAGGTTCTGACTATAGCAAACTAGGAGAGTCATAGAATCCCCAGGATACTAACATCCTACAGGTTCTGACTATAACAAACTAGGAGAGTCATAGAATCCCCCAGGATACTAACATCCTACAGGTTCTGACTATAGCAAACTAGGAGAGTCTTAGAATCCCCAGGATACTAACATCCTACAGGTTCTGACTATAGCAAACTAGGAGAGTCATAGAATCCCCAGGATACTAACATCCTACAGGTTCTGACTATAACAAACTAGGAGAGTCATAAAATCTCTGGGATAATAACATCCTACAGGTTCTGACTGTAACAAACTAGGAGAGTCATAGAATCCCCAGGATACTAACATCCTACAGGTTCTGACTATAGCAAACTAGGAGAGTCATAGAATCCCCAGGATACTAACATCCTACAGGTTCTGACTATAGCAAACTAGGAGCAATCATAGAATCCCCAGGATACTAACATCCTACAGGTTCTGACTATAGCAAACTAGGAGCTGTCATAGAATCCCCAGGATACTAACATCCTACAGGTTCTGACTATAGCAAACTAGGAACAGTCATAGAATCCCCAGGATACTAACATCCTACAGGTTCTGACTATAGCAAACTAGGAGCAGTCATAGAATCCCCAGGATACTAACATCCTACAGGTTCTGACTATAGCAAACTAGGAGCAATCATAGAAACCCCAGGATACTAACATCCTACAGGTTCTGACTATAGCAAACTAGAAGCAGTCATAGAATCCCCCGGATACTAACATCCTACAGGTTCTGACTATAATCAACGAAGTGCTGTCATATTATCCCCAGGATACTAACATCCTACAGGTTCTGATTATAGCAAACTAGGAGCAGTCATAGAATTCACCAGGACACTAACATCCAACAGGTTCTGACTATAACAAACTAGGATCAGTCATAGAATCCCCATGATACTAACATCCTACAGGTTATGGCTATAGCAAACTAGGAGAGTCATATAATCCCCAGGATACTAACATCCTACAGGTTCTGTCTATAACAAACTAGGAAAGTCATAGAATCCCCCCAGGATACTAATATCCTATAGGTTCTGACGATAGCAAACTAGGAAAGTCATAGAATCCCTCCAGGATACTAACATCCTGCAGGTTCTGACTATAACAAAATAGGAGAGTCATAGAATCCCCAGGATACTAACATCCTACAGGTTCTGACTATAGCAAACTAGGAGAGTCATAGAATCCCCAGGATACTAACATCCTACAGGTTCTGACTATAGCAAACTAGGAAAGTCATAGAATCCCCAGGATACTAACATCCTACAGTTTCTGACTATAGCAAACTAGGAAAGTCATAGAATCCCCGGGATACTAACATCCTACAGGTTCTGACTATGACAAACAGGGACAAGCAGTCATAGAATCCCCAGGATACTAACATCCTACAGGTTCTGACTATAACAAACTAGGAGCAGTCATAGAATCCCCAGGATACTAACATCCTACAGGTTCTGACTATAACAAACTAGGAGCAGTCATAGAATCCCCAGGATACTAACATCCTACAGGTTCTGACTATAGCAAACTAGGAGCAGTCATAGAATCCCCCAGGATACTAACATCCTACAGGTTCTGACTATAACAAACTAGGAGCAGTCATAGAATCCCCAGGATACTAACATCCTACAGGTTCTGACTATAACAAACTAGGAGAGTCATAGAATCCCCAGGATACTAACATCCTACAGGTTCTGACTATAACAAACTAGGAGAGTCATAGAATCCCCAGGATACTTACATCCTACTGGTTCTGACTATAGCAAACTAGGAAAGTCATAGAATCCCAGGGATACTAACATCCTACAGGTTCTGACTATAGCAAACTAGGAGAGTCATAGAATCCCCAGGATACTAACATCCTACAGGTTCTGACTGTAGCAAACTAGGAGAGTCATAGAATCCCCAGGATACTAACATCCTGCAGGTTCTGACTATAACAAACTAGGAGCAGTCATAGAATCCCCAGGATACTAACATCCTACAGGGCCTGACTATAGCAAACCAGGAAAGTCATAGAATCCCCCCAGGATACTAACATCCTGCAGGTTCTGACTATAACAAACTAGGAGAGTCATAAAATCCCCCCCCCCCCGGATACTAACATCTTACAGGGCCTAACTATAGCAAACTAGGAGTGTTATAGAATCCCCAGGATGCTAACATCCTACAGGTTCATAGGTTCATAGTTTCGTACTAGGCTATCTGCCCTAAGGCATTTATAAGCCTAGCCAGAGTGTATGTGGCTTACACCACCCCTTAGGATGAGAATATTACGCCCTTTTAGGGTTTAGTTTACTATGCCTCTGTCTAGTAGTGACACAGAGATGACCCCCGGGGTAAACCTACGATCTCCCATCCACTCGTCGAGATTTCTCTTGAATAGAGTCAGTGAGGGGCTCTGCCTAACATGGACTGGGATTCTGTTCCAGAGTGTAGGGAGCCTCTGGGTTATGAATCTGTCCCTCCAGCACGTCCTATTTATTTCTGTGTTGAGGTTTAAGTCACTTGTTCTCGTGGCTCTGATGGATTTGGATTTTCTGAGGTGGAGCATGTCCATTAATTCAGGATTGGACATGGTCTTGTACGTCAGGCACAGATCACCTCTGAGTAGGCGGTATGCGACTGAATAGAGCTGGAGTTTTTTCAGTCGGGCAGCATATGACATATGTTTAAGACCCTTTATCCTCTTGGTGAGGAACTATTGGGGTCTTTCCAACTGCTGCAGGTGTCGGGTGAGATACATCCCAAATGGGGCATTGTACTCAATCATTGGCCTAATAAGAGAAGAGTACAGGGGCACAATGACCTGTCTTGATCTAGATGTGAAACCCTTCATGATAAGGTGGGCAATATGGAAGGTCTTCCTAACCACTTTGGCAATGTGAGTGTCAAATGAGAGGTTACTGTCAACCTGGGTCCCTAGGTCCCTGATTACCTCTTCCGTACTTAATGGATTACTGCCTATGTGGTAATTTGTCAGTACCTTGTTTTTCCCAAAGGGTATGACTATACATTTTTGGCATTCAGCTTAAGGCCATGGCTCTGGCACCAATTATCCATTTCTATGAGGCCTCTCTGAAGGATGTTTGTGTCTGCTTGAGTATCAATTATGGCCAGTTTGCAGTCATCTGCAACTTTGTCAGCCACAATCCTCCTATGTTTGCCTGTATCTCGAAAAATAAATGCCGAACAAGAGGGGTCGCAGGACTGGGCCCTGGGCGACGCCACTTGTGCCCGGGTGAGAGTGTGACATAGCTCCAGCAACTCTGACCCTGTGGGTTCTGTCCTTGAGCCAGTTTGAAACCCATCTTGTGACATATGGGTTTACATTTAAGCTGGTGAGTTTGTCTATGATGCCCGAATGGGGTATTGTGTCAAAGGCTTTTGCAAGGTCAAGGTAGGCTGTGTGAACTGCCTTACCCTCATCAATGGCCTTAGTGACTGATTCAAAAAAGTCGACCAAGTTCAAAAGGCAGGATCTGCCCTTGACAAAGCCAAATTGAGTAGGATCCAATGTCTGTAGGTTCTGACTATAGAAAACTAGGAAAGTCATAGAATCCCCCCAGGATACTAACATCCTACAGGTTCTGACTATAACAAACTGGGAGCTGTCATAGAATCCTCAGGATACTAACATCCTACAGGTTCTGACTATAGCAAACTAGGAACAGTTTTAGAATCCCCCAGGATACTAGCATCCTACAGGTTATGACTAGCATACTAGGAGCAGTCATAGAGTCCCCAGGATACTAACATCCTACAGGTTCTGACTGTAGCAAACTGGGAGCAATCATAGAATCCCCAGGATACTAACATCCTACAGGTTCTGACTATAACAAACTAGGAGCAGTCATAGAATCCCCAGGATACTAACATCCTACAGGTTCTGTTTATAACAAACTAGGAGCTGTCATAGAATCCCCAGGATACTAAAATCCTACAGGTTCTGACTATAACAAACTAGGAGAGTCATAGAATCCCCAGGATACTAACATCCTACAGGTTCTGACTATAGCAAACTAGGAGAGTCATAGAATCCACAGGATACTAACATCCTTCAGGTTCTAACTATAACACACTAGGAGCAGTCCTAGAGTCCCCACAGGATACTAAAATCCTACAGGTTCTGACTATAGCAAACTAGGAGAGTCATAGAATCCCCAGGATACTAACATCCTACAGGTTCTGACTGTAACAAACTGGGAGCAGTCATGGAATCCTCAGGATACTAACATCCTACAGGTTCTGACTATAGCAAACTGGGAGCAGTCATAGAATCCCTCCCAGGATACTAACATCCTACAGGTTCTGACTATAACAAACTGGGAGCAGTCATAGTATCCCCAGGATAGTAACATCCTACAGGTTCTGACTATAACAAACTAGGAGAGTCATAGAATCCCTAGGATACTAACATCCTACAGGTTCTGACTATAGCAAGCTAGGAAAGTCATAGAATCCCCGGGATACTAACATCCTACAGGTTCTGACTATAGCATACTAGGAGAGTCATAGAATCCCGAGGATACTAACATCCTACAGGTTCTGACTATAGCAAACTAGGAGCTGTCATAGAATCCCCCCCGGATACTAACATCCTGCAGGTTCTGACTATAACAAACTAGGAGCAGTCATAGAATCCCCAGGATACTAACATCCTACAGGGCCTGACTATAGCAAACTAGGAAAGTCATAGAATCCTCCCAGGATACTAACATCCTGCAGGTTCTGACTATAACAAACTAGGAGAGTCATAGAATCCTCAGGATACTAACATCCTACAGGGCCTGACTATAGCAAACTTGGAGTGTCATAGAATCCCTAGGATAATAACATCCTATAGGTTCTGACTATAGCAATCTAGGAAAGTCATAGAATCCCCCCAGGATACTAATATCCTACAGGTTCTGACTGTAGCAAACTAGGAAAGTCATAGAATCCCCACAGGATACTAACATCCTGCAGGTTCTGACTATAACAAACTAGGAGACTCATAAAATCCTCAGGATACTAACATCCTACAGGGCCTGACTATAGCAAAGTAGGAGTGTCATAGAATCCCCAGGATACTAACATCCTTCAGGTTCTGACTATAACAAACTGGGAGCAGTCATAGAATCCCCAGGATACTAACATCCTACAGGTTCTGACTATAACAAACTGGGAGCAGTCATAGAATCCTCAGGCTACTAACATCCTACAGGTCCTGACTATAGCAAACTAGGAGCAGTCATAGAATTCCAAGGATACTAACATCCTACAGGTCCTGACTATAGCAAACTAGGAGCTGTCATAGAATCCCCAGGATACTAACATCCTAGCAGGTTGTGACTATAGCAAACTAAGAACTCCTACAGGAGTTCCTCAAGGCTCCATACTGGGTCCTCTTCTCTTCAACATCTTTATAAATGACTTCCACAAATCTATCCCTTTCTCTAGCATCATCCAGTATGCAGATGACCCAACTATCATCTGTTCTGCCTCTTCTATTACTACCCTACAAAAACTTACTCAAGATGCCTTCTCTTCCACAGAACAATGGATGCTATGTAATCATCTAGCTCTCAATGCTTCCAAAACCAAATTAATGTTATTTACTCCTTTCAAAGTCATCCCTCCCGACATGGGTACCTTCTCAATTACTACTCTACACAACTCACCTCTTGAAATAGTGTCAGAAACCAAGCTTCTTGGGGTCCAAATCGATAACCAACTGAAATTTAACTCCCACCTGCAAATTAACATCAAAAACACACCAGAAACTTGGCATGCTTTATAGACAGAACACCTACCTCATCTGCCACTAAAATCACTCTTTCTACCTCCTTCCTAATACCATCCCTTCTATATGGTGCCCCACTACTAACTAATCTTCAGTCCTGTTTAAAAAAACAACTTACCTCCTGTTACAACAAAATTGCTAAATTCACCACCAGCCAAAAAGTCCTCCACCCACCTGCATCTCCCTCCATAAGCTAAAATGGCTAGAACTTCCCAATCAACTAACTTATACTCAACTAACTCTAGCCCATAAGCTTATTCTCAACCCTTCCTCTGTCCCTCTCTTTTCTGCCTTTAAAATGCACCTACCTAACAGAGTTCTAAGGTCAAATAATCAAAATCTACTCGAAGTACACAAACCGACTCATCCCCCAGGCAAAAACCTTCTTTCCTTCAGCCTCGCTCGCCTCTGGAACTCCCTACCTCCACTCATCCGCACCACCTCTAACCACTCTGCCTTCAAAAAGTCTCTTCACCTTCATCTAGCTTCTCAGTGGGAATGCTGTTGTTCCCACCCCACATAACTAACTCTACTTAATTCACCCTCAATACCATATTCTACTTCTATACCTATGATATTTATTCTCTAATCAGTATTATGTTACATTTATTTAATTACTAGTACATTTCTTCCTATTGTTTTAACTGTTATGACTGCTATTCTAAATTGATGAGTTCTACATTTGTTTGTTTACACAATATTAATAACTCTCTGTACTAATATTGTTACTGTTAAATGTTGAAAATACCTTCTGTTATGGAGCTTTTCTCCCCAGGACTCCATTGAAAACGGGTTCTTTATGGCCCAATGGACTATCCTGGTAAACCAACAGCAATAAATAAATAAATAAGAACAGTCATAGAATTCCCCCCCGGATACTAACATCCTACAGGTTCTGACTATACCAAACTATGAGCTGTCATAGAATCCCCTGTATACTAACATCCTACAGGTTCTAACTATAACAAACTAGGAGAGTCATAGAATCCCCAGGATACTAACATCCTACAGGTTCTAACTATAACAAACTAGGAGAGTCATAGAATCCCCAGGATACTAACATCCTACAGGTTCTGACTATAGCAAACTAGGAGCGTCATAGAATCCCCAGGATACTAACATCCTACAGGTTCTGACTATAGCAAACTAGGAGGTGTCATAGAATCCCCAGCATACTAACATCCTACAGGTTCTGACTATAGCAAACTAGGAGAGTCATAGAATCCCCAGGATACTAGCATCCTACAGGTTCTGACTATAGCAAACTAGGAGAGTCATAGAATCCCCAGGATACTAACATCCTACAGGTTCTGACTATAGCAAACTAGGAGCAGTCATAGAATCCCCAGGATACTAACATCCTACAGGTTCTGTCACAAACTAGGAGCAGTCGTAGAACCCCCAGAATACTAACATCCTACAGGTTCTGACTATAGCAAACTAGGAGGTGTCATAGAATCCCTAGGATACTAACATCCTACAGGTTCTGACTATAGCAAACTAGGAGGTGTCATAGAATCCCCAGGATACTAACATCCTAACACGTTGTGACTATAGCAAACTAGGAGCTGTCATTGTATCCCTCAGGATACTAACATCCTACAGGTTCTGACTATAACAAACTAGGAGCTGTCATAGATTCCCCCAGGATACTAACATCCTACAGGTTCTGACTATAACAAACTAGGACAAAAAAAAAAAATATATATATATATACATAAATATATATATATATATATATATATATATATATATATATATATATATATATATATATATACTTCTCCTAAACTTTTATGGTAACCTTTAGTATGTCCTGTCATGACTTGCATATGCTTGTATAATTTTAGAACTTGATCTGCTATAACTCTGTATTTTATGTATTTGTTGATCTGTATTTGCCTTTTTATGTTACTTTTGGAGCTTTTCTCCCTGGGCCTCTACTGAAAATGGACATGTATCCAGCTAGACTAGCCCGGTCAACAAATGTAAAATAAAATAATAAATAAATAATAGAATCCCCAGGATACTAACATCCTGCAGGTTCTGACTGTAACAAACTAGGAGCTGTCATAGAATCCCCAGGATACGAACATCCTACAGGTTCTGACTGTAGCAAACTAGGAGAGTCATAGAATCCCCAGGATATTAACATCAGGTTCTGACTATAACAAACTAGGAGCAATCATAGAATCCCCAGGATACTAACATCCTACAGTTTCTGACTATAACAAACTAGGAGCTGTCATAGAATCCCCTAGGGCACTAACATCCTACAGGCTTCAAGTATAGCTAAGGAATATTTACAGACAAATGACTGGTGCCAAAGCAATGGCTTAATACTCAGTGCTGATAAATTCATGATAGTGTCCTTTGGGAAGTCATCCTAGGAAACTAGTTATCTGAAGTAGGGACTTCATTTGTCAGCAACCTTTGGGTCTTGGATCCGACTTCGGATCCGAGCCGGCAACTTATTTTGCAGCTTATGGATCCAAGCTCCTAGCTCCTCCCCTTACCCATAATCCCCTGCCAACCTTGATTGACCTCAGATCTAGTTTGCTGCTCTTAGAAGAGACAGCTGGATTTCAGAGCTCCTGGCGACTTTCAAATAAGTTTGAGAGAAAACTTGTTAAGACAGAAAATCTTTGATTTCTTAAATAGTGTGTGTATTTAGGATTCCCTTTTGTTATTTTTATTCATTTTTAGTGTATTTCCTCCCCTTGCTGGTTCGTAGAGTGTGTGTGTGTTGCTTGTGTTTTTTGGGGCCTGGTGTGTTTGTGTAGTTATTTTTTTCTTTGAAAAATGTCGGAGGCCCCAAAGCCCATTTTTTCTAAGTGCACCGAGTGTGGCCATAAACTTTCACAGGCGGAGGGCCACACTCGGTGTGTTCGGTGCCTTGGGGTTGAACACCTGTCCTCAGGGTGTTCCATCTGTGCAGCGTTCAACCCCAGGGCACTGAAAGAGTGAAGGTCGAAGTTGGGTCTGGAAGGACTTTTGCCCCCGGATCCAGCTTCGGCCTCCGGTACTCCCGTGGCTCCTCCTCAGCCCTTGGTTGTAGCCACTCCTGCCCCCCTTCCACCGGCCGGGACTCAAACTCCCACTAAGATGCTGGAGGAAAGGGAGGCCAGGAGGGAGAAAAGGAGGGAGAAGCACCACAAGCGGCAGGCCGAGGCCTCCGCTTTGGCCCCCCAGCTAAGCGGGCTTCTCCCTCCACGGCTTCCAGGTCCTCTCCTCCTCGGATCTGATCCCCTTGCTTTTCCCCAGGACCCGAGGAGGAGGAGACCCGATCTCCGTCAAGGTCATCGAAGCGGCATTCCCGGCCCGCCTCGGTGGCCTCGTCAAGATCCACTTATAGTCTTTCTGATGCAGACTTGGACCGGATGATGAGAAGGTTCATCCAGGCCCAGCTGCAGATGGGAGTGCTCTTGCCTCCCCCCCCCCTTTGGGGGGCAGCTCGACACCTTTTTTTGCCCCGATAGCTCCTTCTCCAACCCGCTTCCCAGGTTCGGAGTGCTCGGAGCCGGGCAGCATTGGAGCCGGTGGTGGGTCAGCACCGACAATACTGGGTACTTCGGATCTGATCCTGCCCTCGAGTCTGTTGGGTCCTTCGTCGGATCCGACCTCTCGGAGCCGTGGGCTGAGCTTCGGATCCGAGGGATTCAGTGTGCCTTCGGCTCCATCCAGGTCTGAGCACACGGGTCCTTCAGATCCGGTGGCCTCGGCGCCGATTCCGATCCCTTCATTGGATCCGAGTGGGAGCCAGCTTTCGGATTCCAGGGAGAGAGGCTCCTCCTTGGCCTTCGATGTAGTGGAGAGGGCTCTGTTGAGATCATCCGGACCCCCGGTCCTTGCATCGGCTCCACCCTGCACTCCCTCTCTGCTGGGCCAGGCTTCCATCACCCGGCCACAGGGACAGCCTGCTTTGATGTCCCAGGTTGTTCCACTGGAACAAGATATTGCTGGTGAGACCTCCTTGGACAGTCCCCCCGAGGAAGTGCCTCACAAGCATAAGTGTAAGAGGAGACACGTGGACTCCCCCGAGTCCTTAACAGAGGACACGGACTTGGATGAAGGGGAAGGCTCCCCAAGGTCACCCCCCCCAGGGATGTCTCCTTTGGAGACATCATGGAAATGCTCCGAATCAGGGGGGGTGGTCTGCCCCCAAGGCTTCCTCCGACGAGTCCGTCTTCCTGGAGGCATTCGAAGCAGGCCCGTCTACCTCTTGGCTGTCCCTTTCGGCCGACCCCCTGGTGGACCTTATCACCACCAGGGCGTGGAAGGTGCCGGACACTGTGGAGCCAGTACCCAAATGCCCAGATAGGATTTTGAGTCCCCCTGCAGACCGGTCCCATTGGAGCAAGGATCCCCCCGTAGATGCCATGTTGATGGCGGCGGCCACGAAGAGGGAATTAGCTCAGGAGAGCCCCTCGGTCCATCCACCGAGGAAGGAGTCCCACTCGATGGATCACCTCGGGAAGCAGGTATTTAGTTCAGCAACCTTCTCAGTAAGGTCCCTGAACTACATGGCACATGTCATCAGGATGCAGCGAGATCTTATCAAAGAATACGCTGCTTCCCCCCCCCAAGAGTCCATGTCGGCGGAGGACAAGCAGTTGTACTCCACTCGTATGGCCACTCTAAGATCTGTTTCAAATACTTATATGCGGCTTTTGTGCCACGCCACAGAGGGAGCCGCTAGAGCCAGCGGAGCGGGTCTAGTCATGAGATGTCAGGCCTGGCTCCGACATTGCCACTTCGTGGAGCCCTTCAAGGCGTCCTTTGCGAATGCCCCGTTTGATGGTTCTGCCTTGTTTGGCAAGACCGTTCGTGAGACACTTGTCCAGAGCGAAAAGGACGGGAAGACGTTGTCTGCCGTCGGAGTCCACTTCTCTGCCCCCCAGAGGTCCTTCTCCAAGAACCAAAAGGGACAGAAGAAGATGTGGTTCCAGAAATTGCAACATTCCCATCCTACTCCGGACAACCAGTCCTTCCGTGGCAGAGGAGGACAGGGAGGACGCCGCCCTAGAGGCAGAGGGGCCCCGAGAAATTTTGGGTCCAGAGAAACCTTCTCTGATCGGCCCACGCAGCAGCCCTGAGGGGTTGCCTGACTGCTCCACTCTGGAGGCAGTCGGGGCACTCTCAAGCACCTGGTGGCTTGGGAGTCCATTACGCCAGATCACTGGGTGCTTGATCATATCCAGAGGTTACAAAATTCCACTGCACCATGTCCCCAAAAACCTCCCCGATGTACCACCCGATCAGAGGGAGGCGGCAGCTGCAGAAATCCAGCAGCTGCTAGAAAAAAGAGCCATCCAGCCCGTCCCCCAGATCAACTCGGATTAGGGTTTTACTCCAGGTTCTTTCTGGTGCCAAAAAAGACAGGGGACTTGAGATCGATTCTCGACCTTTCACTCTTGAACCTGTCAGTAACCAAAGAAAAATTCGATGGTCACCTCCTTCAATCCATTTTCTCTCTTTCAGAGCCACCTGTGCCTGGGGTGTGCTCAAGGATGCATGCTACCACATTTTAATGGACAGACGATCCAGGAGATTTCTCCGTTTCCGGCTGGGAGCCAGTCACTATCAGTTTAGGGTCCTTCCCTTTGGTCTCACCACAGCCCCCAGGGTGTTTACCAAAGTGTTAGCAGTGATAGCGGCCCACCTGAGACTCCAGGGAATGCAGGTCTTCCCGTACCTCGACGACTGGCTCCTGTCTGCCCCAACAAGGCATCTACTCTGCGCAGCCAGGAATCACCTTCTCCGGCTAGCTCCCCATCTAGGCATTACGATCAACCTGGACAAATCCTCCCTTGCTCCAACACAAGTGATAGATTTCATAGGAGCCAAAATAGATACTAGAAGTCTGCGAGTGTTCCTCACTTCGAAGCGACTTCAAAACCTGAGACTTCATGTGCAGGCCATCCTCCAATTAAAAACCCCACCGGCAAAATTGGTCCTGAGGCTCTAGGTTCCATGGCAGCAGTAATAACTCTTCTTCCATACGCTCATCTGAATATGAGGGTGCTACAGTGGACCCTTCTAGTCCAATGGTCTTTTCAGTTTCACCCCCTCAGCCATCCTATCTCACTCAGCAGGGCTTGCAGGAGGGCCCTCTAATGGTGGCTCCAGTCCCAGGACCTTCATACGAGACGACCCTTCTGCACGCCGCCTTCCCTCACCACGGTGACCACGGACGCCTCTCGCCTCCCGCCTCGGGTGGGGGAGGGGATTGCTCAGGCAGAATGGCCCAAGGAACGTGGAATGACACAGAGACCTCCTTGCATATCAACGTTCTGGAGATGAGGGCGGTACTGTTGGCATTGCAAGCACTTCAGAACCTTCTCCCCATAGGAACTATTGCGATACAGATGGACAACATGTCAGTTGTCTGGTACATCAACAAACAGGGGGGAATCAGGTCCTACCCTCTCTGTCGAGAGGCCATGAGGGTGTGGGAATGGGCGATCTCCACCAACCGCTTCCTTATTGCAACGCACATTCTGGGATGGTCCAACATTCTGGCGGACAAGCTCAGCCGCACTATTCTTTCCCTTTACGAGTGGTCTCTCAATTCCCAGGTAGCAAAGCGGATTTTTGCTGCATGGGGGCAACCCTGCTGCGATCTTTTTGCCACTCCCTCAAACATGAAATGCTCCAGCTTCTTCACTCTGTTTCCCCCCTTCGGGGAAGCCCCAAGAGACGCTCTAGTGCATGCTTGGCCTCCCGGTCTACTTTATGCCTATCCTCCTCTACCCCTGATGCTGAAACTAATACAGAAAGCCTCTCAGTTGGGGAGCAGAATGATCCTCATTGCCCCATTCTGGCCTCATCAAACTTGGTTCCCTTACCTGTGGTCTCATCTGGTGAATCCTCCCTGGATTCTGGATCCCATTCCGGATCTAATATCCCATCCCTCAGGCCTACCGACCCCGAATCTGGACAACCTGAAGCTGACAGCTTGGCTGCTCCAGTTCCACTCTTAGTCAGGACTCCCGGCATCTTCTCACCAGTTAAAGCCATCTTGGTGGCAGCACATAAGCCTTCCACTAGAAAAGTCTATTGCAGTAAATGGAAACATTTCTCCATCTGGGCGGAACACCATAACATAGATCCCTTCACGGCTTTGTTGCCGTCCGTATTGGATTTCCTTACCGGACTTTTTTATTGGGGAGCTAGCTGTTCTACGGTCAAGGTTCAATTAGCAGCCATCTCTCATTACCATGTAGGACACGAGTCAGGTCCCTTGATGACTGCAAAATTATGTAAAACCTTCCTCAAGGGTACCTTCCTGCTCAGGCCTCCTGTCAAGGAAGCGGTACCCCCTTGGGATCTATCATTAGTCCTTCAAGCCTTGACTGCTCCTCCATTTGAACCAGCTGCCTCGGCCGAACTTAAATATCTTTCCTGGAAAACGGCGTTCCTTGTCGCCATCACTTCAGTGAAGTTTCTGAATTTCAGGCCCTTTGTGCGAAACCTCCCTACTTGATTTTTCATCAGGATAGAGTGTACCTCAGGACCAATCCCTCCTTTCTTCCTAAGGTGGCCTCAGAAACCAATATCAATCAGTCCATTAACCTGCCAGTTTTCTTCCCTAAGTACCAGAATAAAGGAGAATACAAACTGCATTCCTTAGACTTGCACAGACAACTGCGCTTCTACATTCATAGGACTGCTGGTCACAGACAATCAGATCAGTTGTTCATTTTCTTTGCCAGATTCAATCTGGGTAAAGCTATTTGTAAGGTCACCTTATCACGATGGATTTCACAGTGTATTCTTCTGGCCTATGAAACTTCGGGGAGGCCCACACCTCAGGGAGTACGGGCGCATTCTCCTTGCTCCATATCTACTTATTCTGCCTTTAGATCTAGAGTATCTTTGGATGATATTTGCTCTGCAGCCACTTGGGCCTCATCTCATACCTTTATCAACCATTATAAGCTGGATGTTATTTCCAGAGGGAGAGCATCCTTTGGCTCTGCATTGCTCCGGAACATCCTTCCATGATGGCCGCCCAAGATTCAGGTAGCTGGGGACTCTGTCCCAAAGGTTGCTGACAAATGAAGTCCCTACTTCTGATTAAGAAGTTATGTACTCACCATAACGTTCCATCTGAGTAGGTGACTTCATTTGACTGCAACCATCCCCCCCCTCCATCTCCCTGGCCTTCAGAAGTCAATTCTTGTATGTCCTTTCTTGGTCCCTTTTGGGACACTTGGTCCGAAATTTGGTATAAGGGCAAACTTGATCTGAGGTCAATCAGGGTTGGCAGGGGATTGTGGGTAAGGGGAGGAGCTAGGAGCTCGGATCCATAAGCTGTAAAATAAGTTGCCGGCTCGGATCCAAAGTCGGATCCAAGACCCAAAGGTTGCAGACAAATGAAGTCACCTACTGAGATAGAACGTCATGGTGAGTACATAACTTCTTATTTTGATAATACACCCCTAACGTTTATCACAGTGGTCAGGGACTTGGGGACATATGTAGATAATGACCTGGGTTTTGACCAACATGAGTCAAAGTTAGTAAGGAAATTTTCACTCATTTTATAAGCAAGGGCATGACATTTGCGTCCAAATAGGTCATCATTCCTCTGTGTTTATCCCTTATTAGAGCCTGATGTTTACATTACCAGTCCCATAGAGTAACTAGAACATCCACAGAAATTCCTCACAGAAAGAATACAAGGTGTTAAAAATATGGCGTATGCAGATCTCCTCAAAGCAGTATCTCTATACTCTGTTTTCTGCAGACTTTAGAGAGAAGATTTTTTCCTGGCATACAAAGCATCCTTGGATCCTGCTCAGATGGATATTTGCATATCCTCAAAATCACTAATATCAGAAGTACTTGATCTGAACCTTGCTTGCAGTGTAAGTAAGACATGTTGCAGGAACATTTCCCTATTCTGGAACAGGCTTCCCATCCATGTGAAGCAGAGTTCTTCCCTAACCCTATTCAAACAACCTGGAGCAGTAGATGGCAAAGCAGAAATTCACCCCGGTCTAGAATCTATATCTCTAATGCACAGAGGCAGCCTATAAATCCTACCCTAGCTTACATATACCCCACAAAGTAGCATCTAAGGCAAACACTTGCAGGAAATGTTTGGGGTGTAAGGCTAGCATTATAAAGTCCCAGTAGTCATTTGCCAAATATACATCTATTAACCAGTGGGCTGCCTTCTCTTCTTAGCCATCAGTAATCTCCCTTCTTCATTAACTGTGCTTCAGCCTGAAAAATATATACCAAAAAAGTTCTACATTTAAAAATTCCTCTCCATTCCTTAGTCTCTGTTTTTAATCAGTATTTCTACTCGACTCCCACTGTACTCACTGTAACTGATATCCCTTATCCTTTAAACAGTTTGTTCTTATTCCTCATCTTATTCCGTCCCTCTCCCATTATTTCTCCCTTAGGAACTGCCTTACATCATTCCCACCATTTGCTAGCGCGGGATTTTGTATTAATTGGACTCCCCCTAACAACATCATTTACCCAGTTAGCTACTTCCTGTCTTCCCTGCTGTGTATTCCATGTATAATGTATCCATCCCCATCGTTTGACCCTTTGCTACTCTCCATCTAGTATTTATAATATGTAGCCAGCCATGGGGCACGATCAGAAAAGGGTGACCGCCTAAGACCTCACAATTGTAAATCATAGGTACCAACCATTCTGGCATCAGGACCAAATCAGGCCTGCTTACTTATCCAGAAATGTTTCTAGAAAACATATCACTATCCCCATGTACCATTCTGCACACAACCAGGGTTTTACTACTTTTGCTGCTTTGTTAGATCTTTCTTTTTTCCCAAAAGTTAATCTAAACCTTACTCCATGACTAAGTTAAAATTCGGAAGCAAAACAACCATATCTACATTTATTACAAAAGAATCCCCTTTATGTAGTAAATAAATAAATAAATAAATATTGTAATTATTTGGAGCATAAATATTATCTATCACCCTTATCTTTCCATAGGTTCATAGGTGATAACTATACTAATAGCACTTTGCAAGCCTAACCAGTAATACCCAGGGTATAACAATATTTTCTTACTACACCATGCCATATCGGGGGAATTATCAGGGTAGTGGGTCTTTTGGTTTGGGATCCATTAGTCATTTTACAGAATGCTTCTGTCTATAAGGGGCATGGGCAGTACCCCATGAGTGAATTTACGGTTTCCCATCCATTTATCCAAATTCTTTATGAAGAGAGTGAGGGCTTGGCTTTGTTTTACAAAGAAGGGAAGTTTATTCCATAGATGAGGTAGCCTTTGGGATACAAATCTGTTTCTCCAGCAAGTTCTGCTAGAGTCAAAATAACGTTCAGGTCCACTGAAAGTGTAACGCTTGTGTAATTTTTTTTGTGACTATGCAAAATTTACATCAGGAATGGATCAGAGAATGCCTTCTGCATCAGGCATAAGTCACCTCCCAATAAACAATATAAGATGGAGTAAAGGGATAGAGCCATTAGTTGGTCTGCATAAGACCCATGTTTTATGCTTTGTAATTTTTTAGGAGGGGGTTGCTCCATTTGGTGTAAGTCCCTGGTTAGGTACATGCAGATGAGATAATTTTTCTCAGTTATCGCCCTGATTAGGGCTGAGTACATGGCACTATGACATCTTTTCATCTTGATGCAATGCATTTACTTATAAGTTGAGCCACACAGAAGGATTTCCTCACTGCTGTAGCCACCTGGTTGTCAAAGTTTAGGTTACTATCTATCTGTGTTCCTAGGTCCCTCACCACTGGGTCTACTTTTAGGGGGTCATTATTACATTATAATTTTCTGGGATAACTAATTTACTGAAGGGTATGACTGTGCATTTCTTATCCTTTAGTGTCAGATCATGGTTTTGGCACCAGTTGTTTCACATTTTACGCCTATTTGCAGGATGTCAACATTGTTTGGGGATTCAGTAATTGCCCCCAACTTACAGTCATTGGTGAACTCTGTTCACCAGAGGTCGCCAACATTGGCCTTCACTTCAGAGAAGTATATACCAAGCAGGATGGGTCCCAACACTAAGCCCCATGGGATACCACTAGTAACGGGCTTCTTATTGGAAGTAGATTCATCTATCCAGACAACATGTGTCCTGTCAGTGTCCAGTTGGCTATTTGTGTGACACTGTAGGGGTTTATGCCTAATTTAGTAACTTTGTCTATGATCCCCAAGTGGGGGCTTATGTTGAAAGCTTTGGCCTGGTTTAGATAAGTGGTGTGTACAGTTTTACCCTCATCCATGGCCCTGGTGACTTTCTTGAAGAAGTCCACCAGATTGAGCAGGCAAGACCTCCCTTTTACAAAGCTAAATTGGGTATCGTCAAGTGTTTGAAGAATTCGTATGTCTTTATTGATCAGGTCCATGATAATTCTCTCCACGGCCTTGCAGATGAGATTTGTCAAGCTAATGGGTCTGTAGTTCCCTGGGTCAGTTGATAGGCCCCTCTCATGCAGAGGGACTAGTGTTGCAGTCCTCCATTCCTCTGAGACAAAGCCCTTCTGGAGACTGTGGTTAAAGAGGGTTTCTAGTGGCCCTGATAGATTCTGTTTTAAGCTATTTAAGAAGCATCCTGGAATGATGTTGTCAGGACCCAAAGAGGCTGTGTTTTTTGATTATAAGGATCTTATCCTTGGAATTACTGGTAGAGGGATGGTTGCGGATATTTCATTGGGTGTGGTAGGAGATAATGGGGATTCGAACTGAACTTAGCCATCCAGCAGGTTTACTTTAGTTTCAGGCTGAGTGTAAGTCCTGCTGTTCATAATTAACTTGGTACATTGCTGAACATTTCCCCTGAGGTTGCAAAGATCATTTAAAAAGGCTTATGGTTATCTTTCACCTGGGAAGTTATCTTTGCCTCATAGTTTGCTTTGGCAGATTTGTCTGATTTGTTGGTTAGACTGATGAGTGGCTTTTTGCACGGTTTTGTTTGTTCTTTCTTGAATTTGGAGAGGATATTTTCTTTTGGTTGAATAGCCTATTCAACTGGGTGGTTTGTTTTTGCCAGTAATTACAGGTGTGATTCTCACAAGTACTGCCTCTTCTATGCAGCTATGAATGTGGTTGTACAGTGCTTTTGTGTACAGCTAAGGATAGGTCTTAATGTCATCTGGGTATGGAGGGGCTAGGAAGTTTAATAAAATGTTACTTTGTTTGAGGTAACTGGCCTTACCAGTTTTTAACATGTTTAGAGTTTGATGGGGGCTATAGGTTAGTTTTAGCACAAAATGAGTTCATTTTGTGATCAGATCTTACCAAGGAGGAGTTAATGTTCAGGAGGGAGCAGCATCCCCTCGTGTTTGTGAGTACTAGGTCTGGGATATTTGTATCTCTAGCTGGGGAGCTAACTACTTGCTTCAGGGTGTTTGCATTGACAAAGACCAAAAACCTCTGAGCAAGTGAATTATGGGTCATATAAGTCTCAGTTTATGGAGAGGTAGTTGAAGCCACCCGTAAGTATGGTGTCAGGATGAACATTAAAATATTCCACTAGGTGTAGGTAGGAGGTGTGGTTTTCCAGACTCATATTAGGGAAACTGGAGCTAGCAAGGATATGATAGGGGTTTGCACATATGGTTAGTTGGGCATGGAGGGGCAGCTGAAGTGAGTCATGTTGTTGGACCAGTCTAGCAGTGTACTTGTCCTTTATGAACACTGAGACACCTCTTCCCTAATCTCCCCTTTCCAGAAAAGCCATCTACTCAGACCATCTTCTATCCAATAAGCTACTTCCAAACTCGCAACATGGATTTTGGCCAGGCCACAGTACCACTACCGCCCTGCTACAGTTTACCAATACTGTAAACCAAGTGAAAAATAACGGTCAAATGGTCTCCTCAATATTTCTAGATCTGTCAAAGGCATTTGATGCAGTGTGCCACAATCAACTCCTTCTAGAAGTAGCAGCCCTTGACATATCAAAAAATACCCTTGTGTGGTTCTAAAATTACCTCTCAGATTGCCATCAGGTGGCAAAATGATCTCTCATCGCTACTCCCTGTGACTGCATGTGTTCCACAAGGGTCAGTCCTAGGTCCACAACTGTTCTCTGTCCTCAGCAATAAACTCTGGAATGCAACCAACCTTGCTACCACCATACAATATGCAGATGACTCTACTGTTATCTGCTCTGCTCCCTCCTTACCACAGCTACATGACATCACCCAAAGATCATTCACTGCTATTGAATCCTTTCTCCATAAATATCAGCTCATCCTAAACCCCAACAAAACAAAGCTAATGCTATTCTCCAACAACAGCCATAAAACAAACAGTCAGAACCTGGACTTTAATATCACCTTATCCATACACACCGTAATTCATCCAGTCACCGAAACCAAACTATTAGGTGTCACTGTTGATAATTTGAAATTTGACAAGCATATATCTCTGGCAATAAAAAACGCTCACATAAAATTAGGCTCTCTATAGAGGATTAAGCCTTTTCTAACTAACTCTTCCAGACAAGCAATCACTAGGACCCAACTTCTACCCACCCTACTCTATGCCTCCCCTATACTAACAAACCTAAGGAAAATTGATCTGTACAAGCTTGAAACTTGCTATCACAAAATAGCCAGATTTGCTGCCAGCCTACTCCACAGAACCCACCATTGCCTCCCCTAAAACAACTCAAACAGCTAGAGCTACCTAGCCTATTATCCTTAAACCAACTTATCCTCATCCACTTGATAGTTTACCAACCTGACAAATGCCCAGCCATACACAGCCTAATGCAAATGCATCTCAACAATAGTACACTAAGAGCTTCTGATAAGCTGCTATTAAAAGTTACAAAATCTACCAATTGCTTTGGAGACTCACTTTACTTAATGTCATCTGTAAAGCATGGAACTCTATCCCTCAGAATATTTTAAATACCAGGGACCTTGGCCATTTCAAATACCTACTAAAGATCTACCTAAATAACCACTGGTCAAGCTCTTGCTCCTCACCTGGATGAAACTTACCCACCATCCCCCCACCTTAGCCCACCCTCTAAATCTGCCTAGTAACTTCTGTCCAAAAGCATATAACATGTGGACAACATCTCTTGTTTGGTAGCTGCCAAATACTATCGCATTGTATGATATTCTATAGTTGCCTTTATTGTATAGTTGCTTTTTTATTATCTGTTTTAATTTTCTAAGCTGTTATACGATGTAATTGTCTGCTTTATTATTATCAGCATAATTCCTGTGCTAACTGTGTACTTGTCATGTGGATTCTTTCTCCCGGGGCCTCCACTGAAAATGGGCAGCAAACCCAGTCAGACTTCCCTGGTAAACAAATGTTAAATAAATAAAATAAATAAATATCTACTGTGTACATATATGTAAGTGGTTACTAAAATCATAAGCACTCCCTTCTTCTGTCATTCAGGGTTATGATTCACAAAAACATTGGGTATTGTTTATTTCTAAACATAAAAAACTTTTTATTTTCAGTTTAGTTTTTCTCTTGGATTTTTTTGCAGTATTGCTTTCTTACTTGTAGGAAGGTTACTATCCTCTACAAGACATTACTGGATACTTTAATTGAAAATCTATTAGCTCATTTCTTTGCTGAACCAAGTCCTACCAACCACAAGTATCTTCCAAGATCATCTTCTTGGCTAGGATATCACTTGGGTGTTATCACACCAATGTTCAGATTGATGAATCTTAGGTTCATAGGTTAGTACTAAGCTAATTGCCCTTGCGAGCCATTTTAAGCCTGGCCAATTATCCCTTGTGTGACTCAAACTCTGCACCTTGTGTTTGCAAGGCAAACACCTTAGCCATTAAGCCACCCTCCCAACCCCTAGTGGCTATGCCAATAAGTATCTCCATTAATATACTTAAAAGAAGAGAAAAAATCTCTTTCTGACCATAATGTTTACAACAATTCAATCCCTATCATTATATATTGTCAAAACAACACCCCAAATATACTTACCAGACTTGGTTGTTTCCATACAAACATTTCATTAAAGCAATGAACTGTCTGCATTAATCTTTAAAACATGTTTATGCTATAAAAGAAAAAATACACAAATAATGAAAATAGAATAAAAATAAGGTGATTACCCACCAGAGCTCCCAAAAACAGAGAAAAATATATACAGGTCACACTTGTGTTGAAAAATCACATATTCATAGAATTTGTATTGAACATTAAGTGGATTACGTAGAATCCAGCTCTTCATCCCATCAAGAGAATGAAACCTAGCTGTCCATTAGGTGTTCATCCATTCTGTTTGCTTCGATCAAATCTCTCCAATCCTTTCTCTGACCAGCAATATTCATCTATAGAATCAGATGACCCTGAAAAAATTTCAGACCACATTTTTTTACTCTTAACTTATTGGCTTTCTCTGGACTAGTATCTCTGTCATCCATATTCTCATTCCTATGAATTCTCTGACCTTATTTATCCCATAACTTAAATATTTTGTATATTTGTAGTTACTGCCTTGAACTGTTCCTCTTGGCTGCAACCTGCGTGTCTTTCTCATTGAGTCCTCCTTTTGCAGATAGGTCTACATTAACATTTTGTCTCCCTTCATCTTTACAATCTAAAATTTCCTATTTTCATCTGCCTCTTTTATTGCTTGTTTTATTCTCCTTTATTTCGTCCTTGCTACTCCATTATTGGTCTTTCGGTTATTTCACCTGTATGTGTCTGTTTTGCTACAAGACCTTTCTGAGGGGTTTTCATGCATTTCTTCCTACTGAAGTATTTTTGTCTCCATTTCAGATAAGTCCTTTTCAAACTTTTTGCATAACCTATTCATAGGTGCATAAGTGTGTACCAGACTAATGGCTCTGGAGCCTTTAAAAGCCTAGCCCATAGGATTACCCTGGCATTGTGCCCCCTGACCTTAGTTCCCAGTCCCTCTGACAAGTAGAGCCACTGGAGTGATCCCCGGAGTGAATTTTTTATTTCCCATTCACTCATCAAGATTTCTCTTGAAGAGGGCCAGTGAGGGGCTCTGTTTAACATGTATGGGAAGTCTGTTCCATAGCATGGGCAGTCTCTGGGTTATGAACCTGTCCCTCCAGCACATTTTGTTGATTGTGGTAATGAGGTTGAAGTCTCTGGAGCATGTGGTGTGGAGGGATTGGGATTTCTTCAGATGTAGCATTTCTAACAGGGCTGGGTCAGAGATGGCTTTGTAAGTCAAACAGAGATCACCTCTAAGTAGGCGAGATGAGACAGAGAATAGTTAGAGTTTTTTGAATCTGTCCATAAAGGACAACTGTATAAGGCCTAGGATCACCTTTGTGAGGTACTTTTGCGGCCTCTCCAGTTGTTGCAGGTGTCTAGTGAGGTATATGCCAAATGGGGTATTGTACTCGATGAATGGCCTAATGAGGGAAGAGTAGAGGGAGACAATGACCTCTTTCTTCCTGGATGTAAAACCCTTATTAATGAGATGTGCCACATAGAAGGACTTTCTGACCACAGAGGCAATGTGGTGGTCAAAATAGAGGTTGCTGTCAACCTATGTTCCCAGTTCTCTTATAAAGCCTTCTCTGTTCAGTGGACTACCATCGATGTGGTAATTCATGGGAACCGGGGTTTTCCCAAAGGGGATGACGACACATTTTTTGGCATTGAGCTTAAGGCCATGGTTCTGACACCAGTCGTTGATCTCAGTGAGGCCTTTCTGTAGGATGTCATCATCCATTGGGGAGTTAATAATAGCTCCCAACTTGCAATCATCTGTGAACATTTTCAGCCAGAGTCCCTTCGTGTTGGCCTGGACTTCAGAGAAGTGGATACCAAACAGGACAGGATCCAAGACCGAACCCTGTGGGGCTCCACTTGTGACTGGTCGCCAGTCTGAATTGGAGTCAGCTACTTTCATACTGTGGGTTCTATTTGTGAGCCAGTTTGCAACCCACCTAGTGATATAGGGGTTGATGCCTAGCTTACTAAGTTTCTCTATGATTCCTGAGTGTGGAATGGTATCAAAGGCCTTGGCCAGATCAAGGTAGGCTGTATGAACCACCTTGCCTTCATCTACAGCTCTGGTAACTGACTCAAAGAAGTCGACCAAGTTAAGCAGGCATGATCTACCCTTCACAAAACCAAACTGTGTATGATCCAGAGTTTGGAGATTCCCTGTATCCTTGTTTATTGCGTCCATGACGATGCGTTCCATAGCTTTGCATATCAGAGTCGTCAGGCTAATGGGGCAATAGTTCCCAGGGTCTGTAGTCACTCCTCCTTTGTGGAGAGGGATGACTGTAGCAGTGCGCCATTCAGTAGGGACAAAGACTGAGATGAGGCTGTGATTCAACAGAGCACATAGGTGAGGGGCCAGTTCAATCTGTAGTTCATGTAGAACACAGCCAGGGATATTGTCAGGTCCCATAGAAGCTGTATTCTTGGCCTTGGACGGTGCTGTTTTAACCTGTGCAGCAGTAGTACTGGCTGCCTGGCAATCTACTGTTAATGTGATAGGTCCTTTGGGGGGGGGTAAAGTTGGCACTGAATCTGTCGGTCAGTATATTGGCAATATCTTTTGGCTTGGTATAGGAGGTACCATTGTGCAGTAGCTCAGAGCAAATTTGGGTATTGCCGTGGAGATGCTTTACATAACTATTGAAGGCCTTCTGGTTGTCTTTACTATCTGCTGCTATTCTGTTTTCATAGCTAGCTTTAGAGGATTTGGTGAGAGATCTCAACTTTTTGCTGAGGCTGATGAGAGTTTTTCCACTCTTGGGACTTCACCTTAGTCTGCATCAGTTTCCTCCTCCTGTTGTAAAGTTTGTTCATGGCAGGGAACAACCAGATTGGCATCCTTTTTTTGGAGGAGAGCGTCTTGGTTCTATTGGGTATGGCAAGATCCATGCATTTGTGTATGTGTTTGTGCACTGAATTGGTGAATGATTCGGAGGTCATGCAACTATTCTCCATTTGCATGGGTGCCGTGAAGTTAGTCACCTCTGTTTTTAGGAGCATAGAGTTAGCTTTGGAGAAGTTTTTCATGGTAGTCACCTTTGTGGGGGGGTGGGATGTGGATTTCCAAGATTATTTGTTTGTGGTTGGATCTAACCAGGGAGGAGTTGACTACTGATGTAGAGCAACAGTCGCCCATGTTAATAATGACCAGGTCAAGGATGTTGCTACCTCTAGTAGGGGTAAGAACAAACTGGTCCAGGGCATTGGATTAATGAATTCCAGGAAACGTTGGGCAAGTGTATTGGTACATGAGTAGTTTTTCCAGTTAATCGAGGGGTAGTTGAAGTTGCCCAGTGTGAGATTGTTAGGTTGGACCCTAATATTCCCCAGAGTGCTTAGGAATGTGGAGTGTGAGTCTTGGGACATGGTTGGGGACCTTTCGCAGGCTACGACCTAAGTAGCTGTCTTACCCAGTGTTGTCTCACTTTTCTTAAAAATGTCTCTACTTCATGAGATTTATTAAAAAAAAAAAAAACTTTTCTCCATCTGCTTTGACAACACAGTTTGCTAGAAATACTAAGGTGAATCTGTGATTATAGTTATGAAGCTGTTATTCAAATCTAAGGATTTGCTGGTGCAAAGTAAACGGTCAGGGTGAATATTCTGTTATAACAGTCAAATCATATGTCTCCCACTGTACTCCTCTATACTTACTACTGTTCACTATAATCCATTCTTTTGTCATCATGGAGTGCATAACCATTAATACCTGCTGTGTTCACATGATAGAATCACATGATGTATTTTGCTTCCTTCCAACATGTGTTTTTCAATTTAAGGAACTAAAAAAGAAGGTACATGCATTGTCATCTTCAAGATTTTTTCCACAACCATTTAGAACTCACTGTCTATTACAGATTGCCATACCCCTTAATATGAACATTAATTCAGCTTAATCTGTTCTCTAAATCACCTGGTTTGTATATATGCTTTATTCATTCACATCTTTCCACTGTTTCCCAAACTACTTCCCAATTCTGTTGTAGCATTTTAACTGTAATTTTTAAAATAGGCATCTTTTGTTCAAGATCTTTAACTTTTTTCTGCTGCCACATGGTTCTGTCATAGTAGACCTCAACTACTGCAACCAACCAGGTCATTCATTTAAAAAGGATGAACAACTAATCATTGAATAGAGCACATTTTTTAAGCAGATGCAGTTGCTCTAAATTATGTTCTTCTTCGCCTAATTTCATTGGGAATCTAACAAAATTAACTCTATCTAAACTCTTGTCATTCCACTGGACAGATTGGGAGCTCTTTTCTCAAGCTGCCATCTCATTCTTAGGCCAGTCATACCCCCTTCATTTGTGAGTTTTTAAGGTGGGGTATGCCCTTGTCCCGATGATATGAAGAACCTGAATCATTTCCCTAAAATGAGATGTCTGCATTTCATTTCTGTCAGCCTCTTAGTGCAAGAAATCTGGACAAAGCCGAACAAAACAAGGGGACTGTGATGTCCCTGCTCTGGGCCAGTAATGAAGGAGCCTCAGTCCTTACCACTTACGCCCATGAGAGACGTTCACTTGGAACAAAATAGATACACACAGAATTTTCAGATGTAGACCTCTCTGTATCAATCACAATTTCCCTGAAGAGCACACAGGGAACATACTCCCATCCTGTGGTTGGGTTTCCGTCTCTCTCACCAGGCCCCATTAAGACTCCACACTGGTCACAGGAATAGAGTTGAGTCCTTAGCTAGCGTTCCAAGCCAAGTTCTTCAAACCCTCTCGGTGAGACCAGTGCTTTGTGTCCCTGCCCCAAGTAGCTTCACACACACACACACACACACACACACACACACACACACACACACACACACACACTTTGAGATTTGATTTTCACACACACACACACACACACACACACACACACACACACACACACACACCTGGGAAAGCTGGTGCAGACTTACCTGCTGTGCCCCCTTCTGCTCAGAAAGTAAGATAGTTTCACTGCCACCAGACCCCTGCCAGCTACTCTAAGGCACTTAACAGGGTACCCAATTACTCTTATTAAAATTAATATTTATAGAAAATGTTAGTGTTATCCAAATGGCCAGACTTTCAGGAGCACTTAGCCGAAGTGCCAATAAATATATGAAAATACTCTCAAAGCTTAAATATTTTCTAAAAGGTCCAGCCACAATGAAAAGTTTAAATATAGTTAATAATAAATAATAAAAGAACATGAATATATCAAGTCTCTATTTACATTGAACACCAGAATTTCAATCACAGGAGATATAAAAATAGCACAAATGGAAAGAATCACATAGATGCAGAAAAACAATAATTAACTAATCTCACTATATTTTCCTGACTGATCTAAATAATTATGGTTCCTTAGTTGACATATAGAGAAAGACAAGATGATGTGGTGGGGTGGTCCTTCTTCAGGTTTCACAATCAGAGTGCTCAGTTCTGAGTGAGATGTCTGACTAGTATTAAAATAGAATTTAAATGGCTGCAGAATGACGTCACATCTGATCACTGGGCTCTGGTTCCCACACTATCCTCTTCACTAGAAACTGAACCAGAGTCTATCACATATGTGTCATATTACACACATAGAGCTTTACTAAGATATGTTGCAGAATCTGGAAGCTGTTAAGCACTTACAAACCTTCCATCCTTGTAGGAAAGCAATTAGTTCACCCCTAATGACAGTACATAGGATTCCTAGTCCTGGCTTTCCCAGACATTTTGTCTCTAGCTGCAATCAGAACTGTAAGATAAAATCTTTGTGGCTTATACCAAGTAATTTAATTTCAGGTTATTTTTAATGCCAGCTGGACTGGGATTAGCCTCTTCTCATCCAGCATTCCTTGTTAAACTATATGCATTTCAGCATTTACCACAGTACAGTCTGATATAAATGTATATCCCCTTTCTGTCCAGCAAGACTTGCTGATGATGCATTTTTAATGCAAGCAACTTTACAAATACATTTTAACACAGGCATATTTACAAATACATTGTTAACACAAGCATCTGTACAAATCCGTGACACCTGCACTGCTCTACTCTGCCTAGCACAACTGGTACTACCTCACATCGTCACAGGGCCAAAGGCCCTAAAATGGGCACAGATTTTAGCTATTGCTTTTATAAACTAAGAACATTTCTAGATTAACAGGGTTTGTGTTAACATACATTTTCCATAGGATTTGAAGTCTTTAACTCAAATATATGTTGCCATTTAGTGACTTCAGTCCACAGATCATCCCAGTAATTTATCAGAAAACCATAAATTTGATGAGGAATAGACTAAAAATATGAGGCAAAAATCTGGACATTTGGCAAACCTCTGGACACTTGACAGGCAGGGGTGGACTTTCTTGTATGAGGAATTGTATGACATCCCCACCTTAGCTACCATATCAGTCAGTCTTTAATGGTATTTCTGTTATACCTTAAACCCACCCTAGTGGCTCATATTTGCATATCCATGCTCCCACACACAAAAGCAATGAATCTGTTAGACATTTGCTGTTCTTGCATGGAATCCTGTGGGATACATGGAATACTAATCTTTAGGGAATCTAAGGTATGTGAAACATTGACTACCATTGCTACAGGACCAGTTTAGCTCCACAAAAGGGGTGGTAAGTTGTCTTGGTGACATCCAGGTAATCCCAGATACCGGAATCAAATTAGATTATATTGAAAAAGAACTGTGCAAACTGGATCCAAACAAAGCGCAGGGAGGAGACGGAATAAGTAACAATGACTGAGAACACTTCAGCAAGAACTTACACTACCATTATATCCATTATTCACTAGGTCATATAAATATGGGGAGATTCCTCAAGATTGGAGACATGCACTTATTAAACTTGTCTGTAAGGGAAAGGGGTGTAGGACAAACCCAGAATCATATAGACCCTTAAGTCTACTTTCATGTTGTATAAAAATAATGGCAAAGGTAATACTGGATAAATTATTGTCAGAACTGGATAGGTTGGGACTTAAAACCATGTATCAGCATGCATATGTTGAAAAAGATCTGTTACCACCTGTAACATGATGATGTTCATCGTGCATACAGCTGCAGTCATAACAGATGGGTTCTCCTGCCGTCAGGCGGGTCCTCGGTCGGCCGAATTCCAAAGTCTAGGTCCGGCATCGGTTGTCGTCCCTTCTTCCCTGACATCAGTGTGACAGGGGTATAAAAGAACCAGCCGATACCATTTTCTTCAGTCTTTCTTGCCGCGCGGTGCCCGAAGCAGAAGCAGTTTGCAAGTGCCGGTCGGCCAGCTCCTGAAATTACAAAAAATTTTGAAACTGAAGTCTTCTTGAAAGCTAAGTACCCCGTTGGGGAAACTTTTCTTGCCTCAGACCGATGTCAGACAAAGTTAACAATTGTATTTCATGTGGGAAGCAAATACCGCATAAGGATTTCCATTCCCTCTGTATACCTTGTTTAGGCCCAGACCACGACGTCTCGGTCTGTCGCTTTTGTGCTACATTCAATAAATGCACTATTAAGCGTCGGGCAGAGTTCGCCCAGCATTATTTTAGAAAAATATTTAATTATATTATGTCGTCGGATACACTGACTCCAGTTTTGTCTAAAAAACGCAAAGATAAGGACCGACACACGAGGTCCTCGACCTCTACCGACACCATGCCAAAGCCGACTACACGTGGTCCGGTTCTCAGCGAGGCGCCTACACAGCCCCTGACTACCGACGACACTTCATTGGCAGTGTCTCCTGTGCCCGAGGTCGCAGGCTCCTCGGCCCACACCCCAACTACAGATACCGAAGCCACCCTTGGCGTTGAACCTCACAATGTGGATAGGCCTACCTCCACTCAAGGTGTCTTCAGACCTTCCTCTTCTTTTTCCACCAAGGCTTTCACTAAGTCTAAAGCAGCCGTGCATTCTAAGAGACAGGCTACACAGGGCCCTTCTCCAGGCCCCATGCCTAAAAAACAGATGCTTAAAATGGCTGAGGATTTAATTACTCTTATCAGGGGTTCTCAACCCCCACCAGACAAAAGGCCCAGAGTGGAGGAAGAATCCCCTCCTCTGATCAGGGCTCCATTATTTCAGAGCACTCTGATGATCAGGAACATTCTTACTCCCCTTTTGAAGACTCTGATGCAGAGGAGTCCATTCCTTCTGTATCCCCCCCAGAGGATTACTCATTCGGGGAAACTTTGCATACCTTAAGGGAACACTTCCACTGGGAAGGCCAAGATTATTCAGATTCCAAGAAAAGGCTTAGGGAATTTCTCTTGCTACCTCAGCACAGGCCTCTGGCTATACCTCCTGTCTTGGACATCCTAGATGATGTTTACTCGAAGGCCTGCCTTAACCCGGATTCTCTGCCTCCAGCCCCAGTCAAGCCTGACAGGTACTACAGGGTTCCTGACTCACACCAATTTCTATACAAAAGCCATGCTGCTGACCCAGAAACCATCTCACAGGACCCCAAGGGAATTAAGGCCTCCACTGCTAAAAATCCATTACCTTCCGAGTGAGATTCCAGATCCTTAGAAAGGTGGGGAAAAAAGGTATATACCTCGGCTACCTTAACCATGAGGGCCTTAAACTGCCAGTTCCATATGCTAAAATACCAACAGTTTTTGTTATCACAATTGAAAAGTAAAATGTCACAACCTGAACAACCAGATTTGAAGGAGTTGCAGGATTTGATGCATAGTGCAGAACAAGTGGGTAAGCATACCTTACAATGTGGTTTTGATACTCTAGAGGCCTCATGTAGAGCTGCTGTTACAGGATCAGTCATACGTAGACATGCCTGGCTCAGGGAACAAACCTTGCCTGATCATGTCAAGGCTAAATTACTAGATGCCCCTCTACAAAAGGATGTATTATTTGGTGCTAATGCTGAGGAGGTATTAAGGAAAATGGAGGAAAAGGCTAAATCAATGCAAACTGTGAAGGAGTTTCTACAGGTACAACCCCCACATTTCAGTAGAAATTGGCCTTCCAAAAATTGGTCCTTTCCAGCCACGGACAGACCCCAAAGAGGTAGATACAGGCGCCCGAGGGGCAGAGGACAATCCCAAGGATCGTTTAGAGGCAGACAATGGCAAGCTCCTATGCAAAGAGGTGGTGAGGATAACTCGCAATCATTCAGAAAGCAAAACCAATGACTTTCCCCTTTGCATGCCAAGCAAGACTCAAATAGCAGCCCCCTTAGGAGGAAAACTGGCATTATTTTCAAAAAATTGGCATATTGTCACAAAATACAAATGGATCCTGGACATTATAAACAGAGGTTACAGATTCCATTTTCACACCCTTCCAAAAATAAGAGGCATGCCGAACCTGCCACACAATCAAAGGGCAGAGGCACAAAAGCAAATTACAGATCTCATAGACATGAAAGCGATTCAAGAGGTACCTACGCACGAACAAGGTCAAGGTTTTTATTCCAGACTATTCCTGGTACCAAGGAAGGGAAAAGATTGGAGACCTATTTTGGACCTATCCATCCTAAACACATTTCTACTCGTACCAAAATTCAAGATGCTCACTCTACAGCAGCTTCTTCCCATGCTGGGCAAGGAGTCTTGGCTGGTAACATTGGACCTCAAGGAGGAATACCTGCATGTCCCAATCAGACAAAATTGCAGAAGATACCTTAGATTTCTTGCAGGTTCAACCCATTATCAATTCTCTGCATTGCCATTTGGCTTATCTACTGCGCCCAGAGTATTCATGAAATGCCTGGCATCAGTAATTGCCTACTGCAGACTTCAAGGGATACAGATATACCCCTATTTGGACGACTGCCTGATCCAAGCGGACAGCAAGCACATTCTTCTTAAACATCTGGCTTACGTAATAAGGTTGTTGAACTCTCTGGGATACACAGTCAACAAAAAGAAATCAAGGCTAATACCCTCTCGGAAGATAATTTTCCTGGGTGCCAACTTGGACACAAACACCCAGATGGCCTACCTCACGCCAGAGAAGCAGGGGCAACTAACTCAATACTTCAGAGCACTAGCAAATTGCACCAGGCTGACTTGACTGCAAGGAAAATCCTGCAGGCTCTGGGATTCATGGCATCTTGCATCTTACTAATCCCATGTGCAAAGCTGCATATGAGGAAACTTCAATGGTACCTGAAAAACCTATGGTCTCAACACAGCCACAGTTTGGAAACAATAATACCACTAATTCCATGTCTACAAAAGGAATTTCTGTGGTGGGCTCAAGCATGCCAAACAAACACAGGTCTTCCATTCAGCAAGCCTCAAGCAAATCAAGTCATCACAACAGACGCCTCGGACTACGCCTGGGGGGCGCATATGGCAGATCGGTGCATTCAGGGCAAATGGTCCCAAAAAGAAAAGCACCTTCACATCAATCAAAAGGAAATGCTAGCAGTAATAAATGCTATTATAGCTTTCAAAGACCTTCTGCAACCAGGTCAACTATTGATAAGAACGGACAACACCACAGTTATGTGGTACATAAACAAGCAGGGAGGAACGCATTCATACCCCCTATGCAGACTGGCCATGTCACTTTGGAACAGGGCCTTGGACTTACAAATCGAACTACAAGCACAGTACCTGCCAGGCAAGGAAAACACGCTGGCAGACAACCTAAGCAGAAATATGACAGATCCACACGAATGGAAGTTGCATCCAAAAGTTTTTACAGAAATAATCCAAGCATGGGGAAGGCCAGACATAGATCTCTTTGCCTCCCACAAAAATCACCAATTGACAAAATTCTGCTCAAGGATTTTTTATCCAAAGGTCTGGAGAGTGGACGCTCTCTCTTTCAGTTGGACATCAATGACAGTTTATGCCTTCCCACCTCTTCCTCTGCTGCCCAAAGTTCTACTGAAAACTAGAGCAGACAGACCAAAGATGATTCTCATTGCTCCAGACTGGCCAAGACAACACTGGTACCCACTCCTGAGGAGCCTGACATATTCCCCACCATGGACCCTGCCTCTAATGCCTCTTCTCCTGACTCAGTACAGCTTCAAAACTCTTCACAGCCAGCTAAAAACACTCAATCTAGCCGCATGGAAGATTCTTTAGCATCACAACAGACCCTACTCTCCAAGGAGGTGCAGGATGTCATTTTGGAGGCCAGAAGGCCATCAACTAGAAAAGCTTACTCCGCAAAATGGAAACGGTTTTGTGTCTGGAATGAGAAAAAGGGCAAGGATCCCAGAAAACTGAATTTACCTCAAATACTACAGTATCTAGCTGAGCTGCTAAGCAGTGGACTTTCATTCTCCTCCATCAAAATCCATGCCTCAGCCATTTCTGCAGAATACAACACTGATCCACCCTTATTCTCTCACCCTCTCTTAAGACAGTTCCTCAGAGGGGCAAAGAATCTAAGACCCCCAAGGAAGCAACCAATACCTGCTTGGGATCTCAATTTCATCCTGGAAAAACTGACCTTGCCTCCCTTTGAGCCAGCTGCCTCATCAGATTTGCAATATTTGTCCTGGAAAACAGCTTTCCTTCTGGCTATTACCTCAGCTCGTAGAGTTTCAGAACTACAAGCTCTCATGGCTGTGCAGCCTTTTATCATCTTCCATCAGGACAGAGTTTCCTTACGAACCAACCTGTCCTTTATGCCTAAAGTGGTATCCAGGGTAGCTTTGAATCAGGCCATACACTTACCTACCTTTTATCCTAATCCTCAAAACAAAGGGGAGAGATTACTACATTCCTTGGACATCCACAGACAACTGCGTTATTATTTGGACAGAACAAAGCCTTTCAGAAAATCAGAACAGCTCTTTGTGTCCTATGCTGTAGGAGCTCAAGGAAAGCCAATTTCCAAACAGACAATCTCAAAATGGATAGCCCACTGCATACATTTTTGCTATTCCTTTCATGGCAAAACTGTTCCTACAGGCATTAGGACTCATTCCACCAGGGCCACAGCCACCTCTGCAGCCTTCCTCAGAGGAGTTCCTACCAAGGATATTTTGGAAGCAGCCACTTGGAGTTCTGTGCATACCTTCTCCAAGCACTACCACCTACCATTATACTCCAAAACCAGAGCAGGCTTTGCCACTGCAGTCTTGCAGGGCATCCTGGCTCCTCCTAGTTCCACCTAGTGCCTACCACCCCTTTCTTAGCTTTGGGATTCTACCCATCTGTTATGACTGCAGCTGTATGCACGATGAACATAGTACAGTTTTGTACCTACCATAAATGTAGATGTTCGAGTGCTAATACAGCTGCAGTCCAGGTTTCCCTCCCTCCTTCCCCTCTTGGGACAGGCCTACTGGCTAACACCTCCTCATACATCCTGATTGGGGTATTCATTTATGGTGTATTTGATTGCAACTACTGTATTTTGATTATTTTGCATTGCTTTATTACACAAATTTATGTATTGCCTTCCTTCTGGGGGCACCTGACATCTGGGGCAAGAAAAACTGAAGAAAATGGCGTCGGCTGGTTCTTTTATACCCCTGTCGCACTGACGTCAGGGAAGAAGTGACGACAACTGACGCCAGACCTAGATTTTGGAATTCGGCCGACCGAGGACCCGCCTGACGGCAGGAGAACCCATCTGTTATGACTGCAGCTGTATTAGCACTCGAACATCTACATTTATGGTAGGTACAAAACTGTACTTTCTATAACAATATAATAGCTGTAAATGAAAAATTGTGATGTGATTTATATAGATTTAACTTCAGCATTTGACGGGGTCATACACAAAACACTGATCAATAAATTAGTACAATTAGGTATTGATGTACTGTTGCTAAGATGGATAACTGCATGGCTTACGAATAGGACATGTCAAGTATCACACACCTACTGGACAGGTGAAATCCTTGGTTACAGTCAAGGTGTCCCACAGGGCTCTGTCCTAGGCCCTTACCTGTTTAGATTGCATCTTTAAGACCTTTCTTTTTCATCTGAGGTGTTCTCTACAGTCTATATGCTGATGACCTGAAATGGGGTAAACTGATTACAAGTGTTACATATAAGGCATGTCTACAAAATAATTTTACTAAATTGACCATTTGGGCACAGGAGAATAATATGTTGATAAATACATCAAAAACTAAGCATACGTGATTTGAGAGACATAAACTGAAAGTTGAATATTTAATACAGCACATAGTGATTGAAACTGTAGACTCATTTAAGGACCTGGGTATATGGGTAGATTCAGCTATGAGTTTTTCTAATCATATCAGCCAATTGGCTAATGATAGTTATAGAACTATAGGTTGTATAAAAAGATTTATAAAGTCTAGGAAATCAAACATAATGAAGTCATTGTTTGTTAGTTACATTAGACCCAAACTTGAGTATGGAATAACAATATGGAAACCCTACAGGAAAACAAGCATGAATAAACTGAAAAGAGTCTAGCGGAAATATACCAAGGGCATCCATGGATGTGAAAATCTAAGTTATTATGAAAGACTAAAATATCTGAACTTGTACAGTGTCTCTTATAGATATTTAAGAGGAGATGTTATTCAGGTATATAGGGCATTTAGGGAAAACTACCCCTGAGAATGTTTGGGGTTATCAAAAAGTAATAGAGAATCGTCAGATAACTTATGTAGAAGATTCTATAGGAATGAGAAGTGTACTAATTGGTTCTTTGATAGAGTAGCTGATGCTTGGAAGAGACTACCAAATTATATTAAAGCAAGTACTAGTTTAGATATTTTTAAGACCAGCCTGGACACTTATTATGGGAACAAGTGTTTTGGTATATTGGCAAGCTAGAAGGGCATTAATGCCCGTGCTTGAAACATATGTATGTATGTATGTATCCAGTAGCCATCAGGGGAAAAAAGTGAGCATATCACAGGCATGCATAACAGAAATACTACATGGTTTCTTTGGTATTATGCTACAACATCTGGTAGAGCATATTTGATGCCCACTTATGGCAAGAGACCAAAAGTGGTATGTGTGTGTTCTGTAAAGTAGCCCATTTCTCAGAGGAACTAGGGGCCATTGACTGCACCCCCATTCCCATCAAGACTCATCTGGTCCACATGGCCAGTGGTATATTAGCCGGGAGGGTTTCTACTCATTAAACTGCCAAGTGGTGTACAAAACTCAGGGTAGTAGAACCTTTTGTGTCTGATCATTGTGCAGACATTTCACATGATTCCTACATCTAGTACATGCCACATGTACCATTTGTATGTACAGACTGACTTCCCGCAAGGCATTATATTAGAACAGTTTTGCAGTAGGCATGGAAGCTGTATTAGGGCACATTCCATATTTGCCAGAATTACCTGATGTCTTTAGTGATTATTTAATAAAGGTGTTTAAAAAAGAATCTGAATCAGAGACAAAGACCCCCCCCCAAAAAAAAAAATGATTGTGAGAACTGGTTTCATATAATTTAGTATCTGCAATGAAAATCTTGCTGTGTGATCTGCTTGTCTTAACATTTTTGGACTTTGAGTCAGTCTGAATGCGGCAGGTCACATGCCTATGTTATAAAACCATATAATTTGATTTTCCTTTACATATTAATGAATTCATGTCTTGCACCGTTTGTTATTCTAAATGCTCTGAAGTAAGTGCTGTTTTATTTGGGGTGAATTAACAGAAGATGTCATTCTGGCTATTATCCACTCCTAAAAAAGATGAGTTTATATAATGCCTTCATTGAAAGTGATGCAAATAAAATTTATGAATTCTCTTAAATTAGCAACGAATGGTCCTTTGGCAGTTTTGATTATAGTTGCTTTCTTTTTGAAACATTTTTAAACTCTCTTCTCCATACAGTCAAATGCAGAACAAGTAAATATTTTCTGCTTTCAGGTTCCACAAAGCTTTGAAGATGTTGCTGTTGAGTTTACAGAAGAGGAGTGGAAGATGTTAAGTAAACAGCAGAAAGAGCTACACAGGAACGTGATGATACAGAACTATGAGAACATGATTTCTGTAGGTAAGGGATCTCAGAGACACCCATCCATATTTGATGGGTATGCTTATCTGTATGAATAGTGCTGTTAATATGAAGAAAAGTTTTAAACTGTTTGTAGAATTTGTTAATTTTTTTTTTCATTCTGGAAATTAAAGTGATATGTTACAGTTATCAAATAATTTGTTTTTTTCATTGTATTTGTATTTTTCATAACTGCACTGAAAACAGGGTTGACAAACCTGGCCATTAACTAAGACCAATATTCAGAAACAAATAGCACAATGCTTTAGATGAAAAGGCAGTGTGACATGCAGGGTTGGGCAAATTCAGACACGGTTAGAGCCTTCATACAATCAGGTAAAATTGGCTGGTCGGCATCTTATGTAACTGACCATAGAATGATGCAGAAATGGGTAATGTCATGGTGATGAACCCAGTTGTGTATGCAAATGAGAGTAAAAGACATGGCAGAGTGATTCAGAAATACATAAAAGCTGTGTGATGACCCATGGCTGCCAGTGAATTTGTACACCATCATTTCTTTGTGAACAGAGGCAGAGACTGGACTAAAGTAGTAACTTCTGTGTTAGCCAGTCAGTATATGCTAAGGGTGGTTCTCACAGCTGATGTCCACAATGAGGATGTAGCACTGACTACTATTGCTACACGAACCTTCCAGCAGCAATCAGGCAACACAATGGGCATATCACAGGCGTCCACATCATAAGTACTGCACCAGTTCCTTGGTGTTATGCTGCAACATGCAGTAAAGCATATGTGATACCTACTGATGCCAGATAAGAGAAATAGCACTATGTACACTTGTACTGAACAATTTCCCAGATATACTAGAAGCCATTGATTGCACCCACATTCCTGTCAAGGTTCTGTCTTGTCCACATGGTCATAGGTGTATCAACCTGAAGGGTATCTACTCTTTCACTGCCAGGTGGTGTGCAATACACATGGTATTTGAAACACTATGTCTGTTTATTGTGTAGGTATTCACTTGATTCCTACATCTGGTAAATGTCTCTTATACCATTGATTTGTACAGGGTGACTTCCCACAGGGGCATCTTTTGGCTGTGCTGTATTTGCCCTGGAGCCACTGCTCTGACACGGATATGGAACCTGCATAGCATGACAGAGATGCAGTACAATCTTGGACTGTTGTTAACTTAGAATAATTGGTCAGCATTTATTTGGTTTATTGAATGCCCATTTCAACTGTTTAAATTCCTGGAGATGTGCAGTAGGATATTTACTCTTGGTGAAATTTTGCACAACATGGTAGTATGCAAACAGCTACAGCAGGGTCTTGCCAGTGGCTTACTACACCAGTGTCAATGGCAGAGGAAGGGCATTTTGTGGAGCTGCTGGTGGAGCCACCTTCTGGGGAAGGCAATGAGCGCAGATGTTAAAGACAAATTGCGATATGCTGGGGCACTTGCAAAAAGCAAACAGGAAAAAGCAGCATGTGGTTGAAAATTGTGGACAAGACTAGACACAAGAAATACAGTAGTATATCCGCAGTATGCTGTAGTGTGCATTAATTGGACATGCTGTGCATCAGATATAACCTACCCATGTAACACAGCAGTGAGGACAGTGCTTAGTATAGTATAGTAACATCATATAGAGCACATTAACTGACCATGCTGTGTGTCAGACATTACCTACCCATGTAACACAACAGTGAGGACAGTGCACAGTATAGTATAGTAACATCACATACAGCACATTAACTGACCATGCTGTGTGTCAGACATTACCTACCCATGTAACACAGCAGTGAGGACAGTGCTTAGTATAGTATAGTAACATCACATGCAGCACATTAACTGACCATGCTGTGTGTCCGACATTACCTACCCATGTAACACAGCAGTGAGGACAGTGCACAGTATAGTATAGTAACATCACATACAGCACATTAACTGACCATGCTGTGTGTCCGACATTACCTACCCATGTAACACAGCAGTGAGGACAGTGCACAGTATAGTATAGTAACATCACATACAGCACATTAACTGACCATGCTGTGTGTCAGACATTACCTACCCATGTAACACAGCAGTGAGGACAGTGCACAGTATAGTATAGTAACATCATATAGAGCACATTAACTGACCATGCTGTGTGTCCGACATTACCTACCCATGTAACACACCAGTGAGGACAGTGCACAGTATAGTATAGTAACATCATATAGAGCACATTAACTGGCCATGCTGTGTGTCCGACATTACCTACCCATGTAACACAGCAGTAAGGACAGTGCACAGTATAGTATAGTAACATCATATAGAGCACATTAACTGGCCATGCTGTGTGTCCGACATTACCTACCCATGTAACACAGCAGTGAGGACAGTGCACAGTATAGTATAGTAACATCACATACAGCACATTAACTGACCATGCTGTGTGTCCGACATTACCTACCCATGTAACACAGCAGTGAGGACAGTGCACAGTATAGTATAGTAACATCATATAGAGCACATTAACTGACCATGCTGTGTGTCCGACATTACCTACCCATGTAACACAGCAGTGAGGACAGTGCACAGTATAGTATAGTAACATCATATAGAGCACATTAACTGGCCATGCTGTGTGTCAGACATTACCTACCCATGTAACACAGCAGTGAGGACAGTGCACATTATAGTATAGTAACATCATATAGAGCACATTAACTGACCATGCTGTGTGTCAGACATTACCTACCCATGTAACACAGCAGTGAGGACAGTGCTTAGTATTGTATAGTAACATCATATAGAGCACATTAACTGACCATGCTGTGTGTCCGACATTACCTACCCATGTAACACAGCAGTGAGGACAGTGCTTAGTATAGTATAGTAACATCATATAGAGCACATTAACTGGCCATGCTGTGTGTCAGACATTACCTACCCATGTAACACAGCAGTGAGGACAGTGCACAGTATAGTATAGTAACATCATATAGAGCACATTAACTGACCATGCTGTGTGTCCGACATTACCTACCCATGTAACACAGCAGTGAGGACAGTGCACAGTATAGTATAGTAACATCATATACAGCACATTAACTGGCCATGCTGTGTGTCCGACATTACCTACCCATGTAAAACAGCAGTGAGGACAGTGCACAGTATAGTATAGTAACATCATATAGAGCACATTAACTGACCATGCTGTGTGTCCGACATTACCTACCCATGTAACACAGCAGTGAGGACAGTGCTTAGTATAGTATAGTAACATCACATACAGCACATTAACTGGCCATGCTGTGTGTCCGACATTACCTACCCATGTAACACAGCAGTGAGGACAGTGCTTAGTATAGTATAGTAACAGCACATACAGCACATTAACTGGCCATGCTGTGTGTCAGACATTACCTACCCATGTAAAACACACAGTGAGGGCAGTGCTTAGTATAGTATAGTAACAGTACATACAGCACATTAACTGGCCATGCTGTGTGTCAGACATTACCTACCCATGTAAAACAGCAGTGATGACTGTGCATAGTATAGTACAGTAACATCACACACAGTGCATTAACTGGCCATGCTGTGTGTCGGACATTACCTACCCATGTAAAACAGCAGTGATGACTGTGCATAGTATAGTACAGTAACATCACACACAGTGCATTAACTGGCCATGCTGTGTGTCGGACATTATCTACCCATGTAACACAGCAGTGAGGACAGTGATTAGTGTAGTATAGTAGCATCACACACAGTGCATTAACTGGCCATGCTGTGTGTCAGACATTACCTACCCATGTAATACACAGCAGTGAGGACAGTGCTTAGTGTAGTATAGTAACATCACACACAGTGCATTAACTGGCCATGCTGTGTGTCAGACATTACCTACTCATGTAATACAGCAGTGAGGACAGTGCTTAGTGTAGTATAGTAACAGCACATACAGCACATTAACTGGCCATGCTGTGTGTCGGATATCACCTACCCATGTAATACACAGCAGTGAGGGCTGTGCTTACTATAGTATAGTAACATCACACAGAGTGAATTAACTGGTTGTGCTGTGTGTCAGACATTACCTACCCATGTAACACAGCAGTGAGGACAGTGAGTAGTATAGTACAGTAACATCACATACAACACATTAACTGGCCATGCTGCGTGTCAGACATTACTTACCCATGTAACACAGCAGTGAGACAGTGCACAGTATAGTACAGTAACATCACACACAGTGGATTAACTGGCCATGCTGTGTGTCAGACACCACCTACCCATGTAACACAGCCGTGAGGACAGTGCTTAGTGTAGTATAGTAACCTCACAAAAAGTGCATTAACTGGCTATGCTGTGTGTCAGACATTACCTACCAGTGTAACACAGCAGTGAGGATAGCGCTTAGTATAGTATACTTGCATTATATACAGTGCATTAACTGGCCATGCTGTGTGTCAGACACCAGCTACCCAAATAACACAGCAGTGAGGGCAAGGCACAGTATAGTAAAATTACACAGAGTGCATTAACTGGCCAAGCTGTGTGTCAGACCTTACCTAACCATGTAACACAGCAGTGAGGACAGTGCTTAGTATAGTATAGTAACATCACACACAGCACATTAACTGACCATGCTGTGTGTCAGATATAACCTACCCATGTAACCCAGCAGTGAGGACGGTGCTTAGTATAGTACAGTAACATCACACACAGTGCATTAACTGGCCATGCTGTTTGTCAGACATTACTTACCCATGTAACACAGCAGTAAGGGCAGTGCTTAGTATTGTATAGTAAGATCACACACAGCACATTAACTGACCATGCTGTGTGTCAGATATAACCTACCCATGTAACACAGCATTGAGGACAGTGCTTAGTGTAGTATAGTAACATCACACGCAGCACATTAACTGGCCATGCTGAGTGTCAGACATTTCCTACCTATATAACACACAGCAGTGAGGACAGTGCATAGTATAATATAGTAACATTACACACAGCACATTACCTGGCCATGCTTTGTGTCCTACCCATGAAATACAGCAGTGAGGGCAGTGATTAGTATAGTATAGTAACAACACACACAGCAGTGAGGGCAGTGCTTATTATATTATAGTAACATCACACACAGTGCATTAACTGACCATGCTGTGTGTCAGACTTTACCTACCCATGTAATACAGCAGTGAGGACAGTGACTGGTGTAGTATAGTAACATCACACACAGTGCATTAATCGGCCATGCTGTGTGTCTGACACTACCTACCCATGTAACACAGCAGTGAGGACAGTGCTTAGTGTAGTATAGTAACCTCACACACAGTGCATTAACTAGCCATGCTGTGGGTTAGACATTACCTACCCATGTAACACAGCAGTGAGTGCAGTGCTTAGTATAGTATAGTAACATCACATGCAGCACATTAACTGGCTATGTTGTGTGTCAGACACCACCTACCCATATAACACACAGCAGTGAGGACAGTGCTTAGTATAATATAGTAACATCACACACAGTGCATCAACTGGCCATGCTTTGTGTCAGACCTTACCTACCCATGTAACACAGCAGTGAGGACAGTAAGTAGTATAGTTCAGTAACATCACACACAGTGCATTAACTGGCCATGCTTTTTGTCAAACCTTACCTACCCATGTAACAGTGCATAGTATAGTACAGTAACATCACACACAGTGCATTAACTGGCCATGCTGAGTGTCAGACCTTACCTACCCATGTAATACACAGCAGTGAGGACAGTGCTTAGTATAGTATAGTAACATAACACACAGTGCATTAACTGGCCATGCTGTGTGTTAGACACCACCTACCCATGTAATACACAGCAGTGAGGACAGTGTTTTGTATAGTATACTAAAATCACACACAGCACATTAACTGGCCATGCTGAGTATTAGGCCTTACTTACCCATGTAACACAGCAGTGAGGACAGTGTTTAGTATAGTATAGTAACATCAAATACACCACATTAACTGGCGTTGCTGTGTGTCAGACACTACTTACCCATGTAACACAGCAGTGAGGACAGTGCTTAGTATAGTATAGTAACATCAATTACAGCACATTAACTGGCCATGATGTGTGTCAGACATTACCTACCCATGTAACACAGCAGTGAGGGCAGTGCATAGTATAGTACAGTAACATCACACACAGTGCATTAACTGGCCATGCTGTGTGTCAGACCTTACCTACCCATGTAAGACAGCAGTGAGGACAGTGCATAGTATAGTATAGTACAGTAACATCACACACAGTGCATTAACTGGCCATGCTGAGTGTCAGACATTACCTACCCATGTAATACACAGCAGTGAGGACAGTGCTTAGTGTAGTATAGTAACATAACACGCAGCACATGAACTGGCCATACTGTGTGTCAGACCTTACCTATCCATGTAACACAGCAGTGAGGACAGTGCTTAGTATAGTATAGTAACATCACACACAGTGCATTAACTGGCCATGCTGTGTGTCAGACACCACCTACCCATGTAATACACAGCTATGTGGACACTGTTTAGTGTAGTATAGTAACATCACATGCAGCACATTAACTGGCCATGCTGTGTGTCAGACATTACCTACCCATGTGACACAGCAGTGAGGACAGTGCTTAGTATAGTATAGTAACATCAAATACAGCACATTAACTGGCCATGCTGAGTGTCAGACATTACCTACCCATGTAACACAGCAGTGAGGACAGTGCATAGTATAGTATAGTAACATCTCACACAGCACATTACCTGGCCATGCTGTGTGTCAGACATTACCTACCCATGTAACACAGCAGTGAGAACAGTGCTTAGTATAGTATAGTAACATCAGACACAGTGCATTAACTGGCCGTGCTGAGTGTCAGACCTTACCTACCCATGTAATACACAGCAGTGAGGACAGTGCTTAGTATAGTATAGTGTAGTAACATCAAATACAGCACATTAACTGTCCATGCTGAGTGTCAGACATTACCTACCCATGTAACACAGCAGTGAGGACAGTGCATAGTAAAGTATAGTAACATCACACACAGTGCATTAACTGGCCAAGCTGTGTGTCAGACATTACCTACCCATGTAATACAGCAGTGAGGGCAGTGCTTAGTATAGTATAGTAACTTCACATACATGCATTAACTGGCCATGCTGTGTGTCAGGCCTTACCTAGCCATGTAACACAGCAGTGAGGACAGTGCTTAGTATATTATAGTAACACACACAGCACATTAACTGGCCATGCTGTGTGTCAGACATTAACTACCCATATAATACACTGCAGTGAGGGCAGTGCATAGTATAATCACAAAGTACAATAACAGTAAATGTTCTTCGTGTTTCACTGTTGCAGTCGTTACATTTGGGTAATCCTACTGGCAGGTTGCCCTCAGTCGGCCTGAATTCCAAAGTCTTGGGTCCTGCATCTGCTGCTGTCACCCCTTCCCTGACGTCAGGTCATCGGGGGTATAAAAGAAGCAGCCAACCCCATTTTCTTCAGTCTTTCTTGGTGCGCGGTGCCCGAAGCAGAAGCAGTTCGCAAGTGCCGGTCGGCCGACTCCTGAGATTTTCGTGTTTGAGTTTCAGATCCGAAGTCTTCATTAAAAGCTAAGTACCCCGTTGCGGAAACTTTTTTCTTGCTCCAGACTGATGTCAGAAAAAGTTAATAATTGTATTTCTTGTGGGAAGCAAATACCTCATAAGGACTTTCATTCTTACTGTATTCCATGCCTAGGACCTGAACACGACATTTCAAGTTGTCGGTTTTGTGCTAGATTTAACCAACGCACTATTAAGTGTTGGTACGATTTTGCACTAAGCTATTTTGGGCGCAGATTTAATTATACAATGTCGTCGGATAGCCATCCGACTACCGGAGTTCACAAAAAGCGCAAAGAAAAAGAAAAAGACAAGCATCCGAGGTTCAAAACCGACGACAAAGCTTCTCCTAAGCCAGTCGCTGGTTCACCGGTTCTCAGTGAGGTGCTTTCGCAGCCCTTGACGCCCGCTACTTTAGAGTCGCAGGCCGCTACCGACTCCCACGTGGAGTTGGTCAGGCCGCTCGAAACTGAAGGTATTGCAGCCTCGGAGACTATTCCCTCAGATTTGTCTGGAGCCGCTAAACAGGCATCGGCTTCTGAGGGTGTTTTCAGACCTAAACAATTATACATTAAACCGACTACAGCTTCAAAGGAAAAGACTAAAGCACCTTTAAAGGCAAAGAAACAAGTACACCAGCCACATGGACAGGCCTCCATGCCCAAAAAACAGATGCTCAAAATGGCCGAAAACTTAATTACCTTGATCAGGGGTTCCCATCCCCCTCCTGATAAGAGGCCTAGGCAAGAGACAGACTATGAATCTTCAGATCAGGTTTCCATTTCCTCAGATTCCTCTTCTGATCAGGAATATTCTCTTCCCTCCTATGAGGATTCTGATGCTGAAGAGTCTATTCCTTCAGCTTCTCCTCCTGAGGACTATTCCTTTGGGGAAACCTTGCATACCATGAGGCAGCATTTCCACTGGGAGAGCCAAGATTTTTTAGAATCTAAGAAGAGGCTCAGGGACTTCCTTCTACTACCTTAACACAGGCCTCTATCTATTCCACCTGTGTTAGACATTGTAGATGATGTGTTTTCAGAGTCTAGTCTGACCCCTGACTCCTTACCTCCAGCACCTGTTAAGCCTGACAGATACTACAGGGTTCCTGACTCTCATAAATTACTTTTCAAAAACCCTGCTGCAGACCCAGAAACTATTTCTCAGGGTCCCAAAGGGGTTAAGGCTTCCACTGCAAAAAACCCTACCCCCTCTGACAGAGATTCTAGGGCACTGGATAGATGGGGAAAAAAGATTTACACATCTGCTACCTTGGCTATAAGGGCATTACACTGCCAGTTTCATATGCTCAAATATCAGCAATATGTCATGACACTGCTTTAAACAGAAAATGGTGGTAAATTCTGAATATGCAGAAAACAAAGAAATGCAGGATTTATTGCATGCAGCTGAACAAGTTGGAAAGCATACTTTGCAGTGTGGTTTTGACTCTGGAGGCCTCCTGGAGGGCCGCTGTTATGGGGTCTGTAATTAGGAGGCATGCTTGGTTAAAGGAACAAAATCTGCCTGATCATGTCAAAGCTAAATTATTAGATGCACCATTACAGCATGATACCTTGTTTGGTGTTAAGGCAGAAGAGGTGTTAAAGAAAATGGAGGACAAAGCTAAATCTATGCAAATGGTCAAAGGTTTTTTTTACAAGTACAGCCACCTAGGTTTAGCAGACACTGGCCTACAAAGAATTGGTCCTTTCCAGTGTCAGACAAACCTCAAAGGGGCAGATCCAGATGCCCTAGAGGCAGATCCCAACCACAAGGGTCGTACAAGTCTAAGCAATGGGGTGCTTCTACCTCCAAAAGTGGAGAAGACAAATTACAACCATACAGGAAACAGTCCCAATGACGTCCCCCTGCCTGCACCCAGCACTTATCTACTGGCAGTACCCTTAGGAGGAAAAATAGCACTTTTTTCTCAAAATTGGCACATTATAACCCAGGACAAATGGGTTCTAGACATAGTGTCACAAGGCTACAAGTTTCACTTCCATACCCTGCCAAGGGCAAACGGTTGGCCAGACCTGCCAAAAAATCAATGGACAGAGGCTCAAAAACAAGTCTCATCCCTCATGGACATGGGGGCTATTCAACAAATGCCACAGCAAGAGCAGGGACAAGGATTTTACTCAAGACTGTTCTTGGTACCCAGAAAGGACAAAGCATGGAGACCAATACTGGGCCTATCTATTCTAAATACTTTCCTGGATATACCAAAATTCAAGATGTTGACCTTGCAGCAGCTTCTGCCCATGCTGGGCAGAAAGGCTTGGCTCATCACTTTAGAACTAAAAGTGGTATACCTGCATGTCCCAATCAGACAATCATGCAGAAGATACCTCAGATTCAAGGCTGGTTCAAAGCATTACCAATTCTCTGCACTGCCCTTTGGCTTATCTACTGTGGCCAGGGTCTTCACAAAGTGCCTGGCACCAGTAATTGCTTTCTGCAGACAGAGGAATACAGATATATCCTTACTTGGATGACTGCCTCATTCAAGCAGAGAACAAGGACATTCTACTATAGCATCTGGCATTTGTGAAAAGACTTTTAACATGCCTAGGGTACACAGTCAACGAAAAGAAATCAAAACTAGTACCCTCTCAAGAGATAATATTCCTGGGTGCAAGCTTAAATACAACTGCCCAGATGGCTTATCTCATGCCAGACAAACAAAGGCAACTGACTACCTATTTCAAAATTTTAGCAACAAAGGCCCAGTTATCTGCAAGAAAAATTCTGCAGGCTTTGGGCTTCATGGCATCCTGCATCCTGCTAATTCCATATGCAAGACTGCATATGAGGAAACTTTAATGGTACCTAAAAAGTGTTTGGACTCAACATTGCCACAGCCTGGAAACTATAATTACTCTCATTCCCTGCCTGCAACAGGAGTTTCGATGGTGGGCAAAGGCTTGTCACCAAAACAAGGGACAGCCATTCACATTACCCCCAGCCAGGCAGACACTAACAACGGATGCATCAGATTATGCCTGGGTGGCCCACATGGCAGGAAGATGCATTCAGGGCACATGAACCTCAAACCAAATGCATCTACATATCAATCAAAAAGAGCTGCTAGCTGTTCAAAATGCCCTGACAGCCTTCAAGGACCTACTTCATCCGGGACAACTACTGATAAAGACAGACAATACCATGGTCATGTGGTTTATAAACAAGCAGGGGGGCACACATTCTTACCCCTTTGCAGACTAGCCATGACGTTGTGGGACACAGCATTGGCTTACCAAGTACATCTGCAGGTACAATTCCTGCCAGGAAGGAAAAATACTCTGGCAGACGAACTAAGCAGAAACCTCATGGATCCCCACAAGTGGCAGCTGGATCCACAAGTCTTCAGCATGATAACAAGGAAATGGGGATGCCCGGCCATAGATCTATTTGCCTCCTCTCACAACTACCAACTAAGAAGATTCTGCACAAGAATTTATCACAGACAAGCATGGAAAGTGGACGCCCTATCCTTCAGCTGGAAAAACCTATCAGTATATGCCTTTCCCCCTCTGCCTCTCCTCCCCAAGGTACTCCTAAAGGTCAGACAGGAGAAGCCAAAGATGATACTGATTGCCCCAGACTGGCCCCGCCAGCATTGGTACCCAATATTAAGGAGCTTGTCTCAATGCCCAGCTTGGACCTTACCTCAAGTACCTCATCTACTGTCCCAGCAAAACAATCAGATCCTGCACAACCAACTCAGGACTTTAAACCTGGCAGCATCGCAGATAATGTAGTCATACAAAACACACCTCTCAGCAAAGCTGTGATGGATGTCATTTTGGAAGCCAGAAGGCCTAGTACTAGAAAATCTTATGCTGGAAAATGGAAGAGATTCTGTGCATAGAACCAGGCACAAGGAATAGATACAGCTGTGCCAAATATTTCTCAGATTGTACAATACTTAACTGAGATGATGGGCAAAGGCCTATCTTTCTCATCTAGTAAAATTCATGCCTCTGCCATTTTGGCTCATTACAATGCAGAGCCACCAATCTTTTCTCATCCATTATTAAAACAGTACCTCATAGGTGCCAAAAATGTAAGGCCTCCAAGATCACCAATGCCTGCATGGGACTTCAACTATGTCTTGGAAAAGCTCACCCTGCCTCCTTTTGAGCCAGCTGTTACTGCTGATATGAAGTTTTTTATCTTGGAAAACAGCCCTGCTCCTAGCAATAACTTCTGCAAGATGAGTTTCAGAGCTACAGGCACGCATGGCTGTGGAACCTTTTATCATTTTTTATCCAGACAGAGTCTTCCTGAGGACAAACCCAACATTTATGCCTAAAGTGGTGTCCAGTGTGGCTCCTAACCAAACCATTCATCTGCCAACTTTTTATCTGAATCCACAGAACAAGGGGGAAAGAATTCTGCATTCTTTGGACATACTCAGACAGCTTAGATTCTACTCGGACAGAACCAAAGTTTTCAGAAAGACAGAGCAATTACTAGCGGCATATGCTGCAGGATCACAAGGAAAGGCTATTTGGAGTTCAGTGCACACCTTTACAAAGCACTATCATCTGCCACTCTACTCTTAAATCCAGGGCAGGCTTTGCCACTGCAGTTCTGCAGGGTCTCATAGCCGCTCCTAATGCTGTTTAGCTCCAGCCTCCCAACCATAGCTTTGGGAATCTACCCAAATGTAATGACTGCAACAGTGAAACACGAAGAACATAGTACAGTTGTGTACACTTACCATAAATGTAGATGTTCGAGTGTGTTCACTGTTGCAGTCCAGGTTACCCACCCTCCATCCCCCTTTTCTTCTGATGGAACTTATCTTTCCTTCTCTGATTTATACAACCTATGTGGTGTATTCGCTTATAGATGAAGGTAAAGTTTATATTGGTGCATGTACTTTTATATATAGATATAAGTTTTGGCTACCCTTTTTAGGGTCACCTGACATCTGGGGCAAGAAAAACTAAAGAAAATGGCGTTGGCTGCTTCTTTTATACCCCTGATGACCTGACGTCAGGGAAGAGGGACAGCAGCCGACGCAGGACCCAAGACTTTGGAATTCAGGCCGACTGAGGGCAACCTGCCAGTAGGATTACCCAAATGTAATGACTGCAACAGTGAATACACTAAAACATCTACATTTATGGTAAGTGTACACAACTGTACTTTTCAATACAAAGAACATCCAGCACTCAGATAGGAACTGAATAAACAAATATTTCATTAATTAAGTGTTTTTGTTCCTTCTAATGGAACCATATCAGAGCAATAAAAAACTGTCATTCATTTATTTTAAAAACTCTTGTACCTCAAATCACATGGTAAATAATGATGAATCGTAAGTAACAGTCACTAAAATAATACAACACGCACTTCCTTTTTATTGTATTAATAAGACCGAAAAAAAAAATTTGAGAGATTCTTTATTACCACTTTCACTTTGGATTGTAACCCAGTTTTGGATATTTATATTAAAACTGAGTTCTTAATGAAAAATACAAAATTAATAAAGACATTGGGGGAAAGACGTTATTATATAATGCAAGGGTGCAACAAGGAATTGGGATATTTAAATGTGGCCATTGCAACAGAGCTGTGTCCCTAGATGGTAGTAATATTGTGTCCTCCACTGTTACTGTTGCTGACAGTGTCACTATGCCTTCAGGCTGTGCTATTGCTGGGCTGCCATCATTGTTAGTGTCTGATGTACCAGGCATGTCTTATTACTTACAGGAGAACCCCATGACTATGAAACCTTTAAAAGCAGACAATCGTGTGAGATGTGTGATAGACCTAGTTCTCAGTGGTCAATGACAGTGCAGTTAATTATGTACAAAATGCACACAAATCTTGCTTGTGTGCTATGCATTCTTGCCTGCATCTAGATGTACATGTAAAGAAGATAGGGGGGTGCTGACCATCTCTAAGCTCATGGCATTGGCATGTCACAAACGTTTACTACTAACATAAGGAAGTAACATCCTAGTACATCCCCAAGAGAGCTGTGGGATGCTGCATCAAGTAACTCTTCCACATCCAAGCCTCTATCAGTTTACAGGGTTCTTTTACACTTCCCAGACTGAGACACGAGGAACTCCCTCATGGCAGTGAGTGTGATCTGTGGAGACAAACTCCCATCCGTGGCTATCTCTCCAGTGCAATGATGGCTCCTTTGTGCTGGTGTATAGCTTAACCTACAACAGACCTGTTGAGCAGATTTGTTGTAGCTACTGACTGCATTAACTTCCACAGCCAGATCACACCATGCACACATTCCCAAAAGGTTGTATTAGTCTTGTGGGAATCCACCAGCCTTGCTCATGGAAAGGCTGCGGTAGGTCATTGGTCTTTCCAGGGAAAACTTCCAAAGGTGTCTTCTGTCATCATGTATGTTTCTGTAAATATGGATTCGCACAACCCTGTGGTTCATGATCAGACACAAATTAGTGCAGCACCACTTGTACCAGTAATGAACTGATATGGCGGCAGTATATGTGTAAGATGCCATGGCTATCATATCCCATTATTATAAGCCACTTCCCCATGGTGGTCTTGTAGGTGGCCTGGGGATGGACTGTGTTGTGACATTCCGCTTGTCATCTGCTTACACTGACCTGTGCCCAACCATGCACAACAAATATGTGCTCTATATACTAACTCATACCCCGGATCTGTTACCAAGGCTTTTCTGCACCAACTCATCTAGTGTATGCCATACCTGAGCTAAGGATGCAGAGGTTATGTTTTGCAACATATCCACCTCTGCCTGAGTCACTTACCAGGGAGCACACTACACCTCACCCAGCCCCTCAATCATACATTTGATGGGCTATTACTGCTTGGGCCTGTGTCTGTCTTCTCTTACTCATTTCAACCCTCCCTTTGTTCCTCATCCCTCCTGTCAGCAAGTTGCTGTGGTGAAACTCCAACAACAAAGTCATATACTTATTTAGTCACCTTTCCAACTTGTCATTGACATGTGTGCCCTTAACATTGCAGATGTACAGCACATCCGTACTTTAGGCCAATATAATTATTTAATGCAGAGATCCATGACCAGCCTCAAATGTGCTCTTCCTCTCCTTGTCAGAAGGTTACTGTTGGTCAACCCTCTATTAAAAAACCTGCCACCCTCTCCACATGACACTCTCTTCAAGATCCTTTCCATAGCAGATGTTATTCACTGTATAGACCAATGTAATTATTTTATTCAGGATTCAAATGCTGTACAATTAGAAGATTCGATAGCAAGACAAGCACCACATTGGCGAGCGTTTATGTCAAGCTGTTTTTGGGGCTTATAGCATCATGGTTATGCTAATGAGGCAATTTAGGGAAAATGTCTCTCAATTACACATTTAGGGCAATGAGTACCAGTCATAGACTTGAACCTGCCTCTGCATGCATATTAGATAGCAAAGTGGTCTGCACATTTGTAGGAAGGTCCATGACTTGCACAGTACTGCAAGCTTCTTGACATCTGTCTAGTGACCCTTAGGTGTGCTCTGCCACCATCATGCCATGACTGGTGGTGTGGTGGTGAGCTACTGGATACCAGTGTGGTATGTACAAGCCTGGCACCTTGTATGCCTAGTGTGCCTGATCTCCCCCGAAGACAAGTTTGTTGTTGTAGAATGACGTCAGGCTCTGTTGTGTAGCCATGCTGTCCATTAGTGTGCATCAGCACCAATCTGATAAGTTTGTTGTTGTAGAATGACGTCAGGCTCTGTTGCGTTGCCATGCTGTCCATTAGTGCGCATCAGCACCAATCTGATACCATGATAGCGACCTGCGAAATGGCCACAGCTTCTGAATGGGCTGATGTTCTTTGTGTTTCACTGTTGCAGTCATTACATTTGGGTAATCTGCTTGCAGGTTGCCCTCAGTTGGCCTGATTAACAAAGTCTTGGGTCCTGCGTCGGTTGCTGTCCCTTCTTCCATGACGTCAGTTCGTCAGGTGTATAAAACATGCAGCCGACGCCATTACATCAGTCTTTCTTGCTGTGCGGTGCCCGAAGCAGAAGCATTTCGCAAGTGCCGGTCGGCCGACTCCTGAAATTTTCATTTTCGCGTTTCAGAACCAAAGTCTTCAACTAAAAGCGAAGTACCCCGTTGGGGAAACTTTTTCTTGCTCCTTCCTGATGTCAGTAAAAGTTAATAATTGCATTACTTGTGGAAAGCAAATACCTCATAAAGATTTTTATTCGTACTGTAGTCCTTGCCTAGGCCCTGACCATGACGTACCTTGTTGTAGATCTTGTGCTTTATTTAATCAGCGCACTATCCATCATCAGTATATTTTTGCCTCTAAATATTTCGGTTCTCGGTTTAATTTTCCAGAAATGTCATCGGTTAGCCATCCGACTACTGGAATTTCGAAAAAACGCAATGATAAAGACAGAGACAGGCCGCCGAGGTCCAAAACTGCCGACAACACTTCTCCTAAGCCAGTCGCCAGTTCGCCGGAACTCAGTGAGGCACGTTCGCAGCCCCTGATACCCGTTACTTCTAATTCGCAAGCCTCTACTGAGACCTATTTAGAGTCCGGTATGCCGCGAGGTACTTCATCTATGGAACCCACGGATGTCTCTATCTTGGATGGGTCCTGAGCCGCTGTGCAGGCCCCGGCTTCTGAGGGTGTATTCAGGCCTATGGACTTGCATATTAAATCGATGCTTCCTTCATGAATAAGGCCTAAATCTCGATCCATGTCTAAAAAACTGACGCCCAGGCCACATGCTCAGGTCTCTATGCCTAAACAAAAAATGATAAAAATGGCTGAAGATCTAATAACTCTAATCAGGGGTAGCCAACCCCCCCCCCCCCACACCCTCTAAGAGGCCTAGGGCTGAGCTTGATTATGAAGCTTCCGATCAGGATTCTGTTTTTTCTGATTCTTCTGATGACCTGGATATGTCCTTACCTACTTATGAGGATTCTGATGCAGAGGACTCTATTCCCTCTGCTTCCCCTCCTGAGGATTTTTCTTTTGGGGAAACCTTACATACTCTGAGGGAGCATTTTCACTGGGAAAGCTAGGAATTTTCTGATTCCAAAAAGAGGATTAGGGATTTCCTTCTCCTACCTCAGCATAGGCCTTTGGCTATTCCTCCTGTACTAGACATTGCTGATGATGCTTTCTTGGAATCCAGTTTGGCCCCTAATTCCCTGCCTCCTGCTCCTAGTAAACCAGACAGATACTACAGGGTCCCTGAGTCCCACAAGTTCCTTTTCAAAAATCCTATTGCAGATCCAGAGACTATTTCATTGGGGCCCAAGAGCATTAAGGCTTCTACTGCTAAAAATCCTACTCCTTCTGATAGAGACTCCAGGGCGCTGGATAGATGGGGTAAAAAGATTTATACTTCAGCAACCTTGGAAATTAGAGCTTTAAACTGCCAATTTCATATGTTAAAAATATCAGCAACATGTTATTGGACTACTTAAACAGAAAGTGATGTTGATTTCTGACTGTGTGGAAAATAAAGACTTACAGGATTTAATGCATTCTGCTGAACAAGTTGGAAAACATACTTTGCAATGTAGTTCTGATTCTTTAGAGGCCTCTTGCAGGGCTGCTGTTACTGGGTCTGTGCTTAGAAGGCATGCTTGGCTTAAGGAGCAATCTTTGCCTGATCATGTTAAAGCTAAATTGTTGGATGCTCCTTTAAATCAGGACCACCTGTTTGGCAACAAGGCTGAATGAGTTCTTAAAAATATAGAAGATAAAGCTAAATCTATGCAAACTGTTAAAGATTTTTTACAAATTCAGCCTCCTAGATTTAGTAGACACTGGCCTTCTAAGAACTGGTCCTTTCCAGCCCCTTCCAGGTCTTCTCAAGCCAAACCCAGTCACAGCAAAAACCCCAGGTTTCAATCTCAGGAGACACACAGAACTAATCCCAGGGGACACACAGAACTAAGCAGTGGGGGGCCTCCACTTCCAAATCTGGGAATAATAAGACCCCCCCCCCCATGGTAAACTGTCTCAATGACTTCCTTTTAAAATTTCCAAGCACTTATCAACTGACTGCTCCTTTGGGGAGAAATATTGCTCTTCATGCAAAGAATTGGGAACTCATCACCCAGGACAAATGGGTTTTAAATATAATCTCCCAGGGATACAGATTTCACTTCCACACGTTGCCAACACCAAGCGGGTGGCCGTACCTACCCCCAAATTAGTGGGCAGAGGCCCAAAAAGAAGTACTTTCTCACTTAAGCATGGGGGCTATTTAACTGGTACCAGAAGAGGAAAAGGGACAAGGTTTCTACTCAAGACTTTTCCTGGTACCCAGAAAAGACAATTCATGGCATCCTATCCTGGACCTGACTACTTTAAACACCTTTGTGGAGATTCCAAAATTCAAGATGCTGACTCTTCACCAATTACTTCCTATGCTAGGCAAAGACGCCTGGTTGGCAACACTAGATCTAAAAGAAGCATACCTGCACATCCCAATCAGGGAATCTTGCAGAAAATACCTACGCTTCAAAGCAGGCTACATGCACTATCATTTTTCTGCACTGCCCTTTGGCTTATCTACTGTGCCAATGGTATTCACAAAGTGCCTAGCTCCAGTGATTGCATTTTGCAGGCAAAGAAGTATTCAAATATACCCATATCTGGATGATTGTCTAATTCAGGCAGAAAGCCAGGACATACTTTTGAATCATCTGGTGTTTGTAAAAAGGGTTCTAACTTGTCTGGGTACACCATAAACGAAAAGAAATCACAACTGGTACCCTGTCAACAAATTACATTCCTGGGAGCAAGCTTGAATACAACTTCCCAGATGGCTTACCTCACGCCAGAAAAGCAAACTCAATTGACAACCTACTTCAAACAAGTGGCCACAAAAACCCTGCTATCTGCAAGACAAATACTGCAAGCTTTGGGGTTCATGGCCTTCTGCATTCTTCTAATTCCATATGCAAGACTGCATATGAGGAAACTACAGTGGTATCTAAAAAGCCTATGGTGCCAACATTCTCAGGACCTAGAATCAATGATTCCTATCATACCTTGTCTAAAGACAGAGTTCCTTTGGTGGGCAGAGGCCTGCCATCAGAACAAGGGACTACCATTCACTCTACCCCCTGCCACCCAAACCCTAACAACAGACGCATCAGACTATGCATGGGGGGCTCACTTGGCAGGGCAGTGCATTCAGGGCAAATGGAACCTGAGTCAAATGCACCTGCATATCAGTCAAAAAGAAATGTTAGCTGTACAGAATGCTCTGACATCCTTCAAGGACCACATTCTTCCAGGACAATTATTGGTAAAGACGGACAACACCACTGTTATGTGGTACATAAACAAGCAGGGGGGAACCCATTCATACCCCCTCTGCAGACTAGCCATGGCTCTGTGGAACACAGCCTTGAGCAACCAAGTGCACCTACAAGCTCAATTCCTGCCAGGCAAGCTGAATACACTGGCAGACGACCTAAGCAGAAATCTCATGGAACCACACGACTGGAAATTGGAACCAAAGATATTCAATGTTTTGAGACTCAAATGGGGGAGCCCAAAGATAGACCTGTTTGCCTCCCCTCAGAACTACCAATTGGACAAAGTCTGCACAAGGACTCCCATAGACAAGCTTGGAAAGTGGATGCCCTGTTCTTCAGCTGGAAAAACTTATCAGTTTATGCCATTCCCCCTCTGCCTCTCCTCTCCAAAGTGCTACTAAAGATCAAACAGGACAAACGAAGGACAATACTTATTGCACCAGACTGGCCACGCCAACACTGGTACCCCCTCTTGCACAGTGTGTCACTTCTGGAACCATGGCACCTGCCTCAGACCCCCACCCTGCTGTCCCAGCAGAAGGGCCCGATTCTGCACCCACAGCTTCAAACCCTGAACCTTGCAGCCTGGCTTATTACGTGACCTCTCCTTTACCATCCCTGAGTAAGCAAGTGATGGATGGCATTCTGGAGGCAAGGAGGCCTAGTACTAGAAAATCCTATGCTGAAAAATGGAAAAGATTGTGCTCCTGGAGCCAAACTCAGGCGATGGACACAACAGTGCCCAATTTACTGCACATTCTTCAATACTTAACTAAGATGCTTCACAAGGGCCTTTCCTTTTCTTCCATCAAAATTCATGCCTCCGCCATCTCAGCTCATTATAATATAGAGCCACCCCTCTTCTCTCATCCACTGCTGAAGCAAATCCTGTGAGTGGCCAAAACCTTATGACCACCCAGGAGAGCCCCTACTCCAGCCTGTGACCTTAACTTTGTATTGGAAAAGCTCACTCTACCTCCCTTAGAGCCAGCTGCAAATGCAGAGTTGAAATTCCTTTCTTGGAAAACAGCCTTCCTCCTAGCCATCACTTCAGCAAGAATGGTGTCTGAATTACAGGCCCTCATGGCAGTGGAGCCTTTTATCATCTTTCATGCGGACAGGGTGTCCCTCAGGACCAATCCCTCCTTTATGCCCAAGGTGGTATCCAATGTGGCCCTTAATCAGTCCATTCATTTGCCAACCTTCTTTTCTAATCCACAGAACAAAGGGGAACGAATACTGCACTTTTTGGACGTGCACAGACAACTTAGATTTTAATTGGACAGTACTAAGCCTCTCAGGAAATCTGAACAGCTGCTGGTTGCCTTTGCTGCAGGAGCAGAGGGGAAGGCCATTTCAAAGCGAACCATTTCGAAGTGGATAGGCCATTGCATTCATTTCTGCAATAAGTATCATGGAAAACCTATCCCACAGGGGATAAGATCACCTTCAACCAGGGCTGCATCTAACTATACAGCCTTTCTCAGAGGTGTCCCTACCAGGGACATTCTAGAAGCTACTACCTGGAGTTCTGTACATACCTTCACCAAGCATTACCACTTGCCAATTTTTTCTAAATCCAGAGCTGGTTTTGCCACTGCAGTTTTGCAGGGTCGTATAGCTGGTCCTAATGCTATCTAACTGCCTCCTCCCTTTCTTAGCTTTGGAAATCTACCCAAATGTAATGACTGCAACAGTGAAATACGAAGAACATAGTACAGTTGTGTACACTCACCATAAATGTCGATGTTCGAGTGTGTTCACTGTTGCAGTCCTGGTTACCCTGCCTCCAGCCCCCTGACATCTATTGACTATACCTCTATTCTTGCTTACTATGCTTAAAGCTTTCTGGTGTATTTGCTTTGTGTTGGAGGGGTAACCTTGTATATAATTGCTTCCCATTATGGGGGCACCTGACATCTAGGGCATGAAAAACTGATGTAATGGCATCGGCTGCATGCTTTATACCTCTGACTACCTGACGTCATGGAAGATGAGACAGCAACCGACGCAGGACCCAAGACTTTGATAATAAGGCTGACTGAGGACTACCTGCAAGCAGATAACCAAAATGTAATGACTGCAACAGTGAATACACTCGAACATCTACATTTATGGTAGGTACACAACTGTACTTTTCCCTTATTTTGTAGTTCACTTCATTTAGTTTATTTGCCACCTCAAAGGCCCCTTATCACTTCACTAGGAACTTATTTTCAGCAGCAGGTGTTAATATATTACTTTGTCGTCTCTTTTTAACTTTCTGGCATGTTTATTGTGCCCATTCATGTATTGTGCCCTTTATATATGTTCCCAAATTGCTGGCACAACAGTTTTTTTCATCTGTCTTGCAAGTTTGTAAGGTTTGTTTTCACACGCTAAGTGGGATTTTCTGCTGCTTCTCAAGTCTGCTTTGCCAGGCCAAACAAACCTCAGGATTGTCTACCATGTATTAACTAAAGTAGATTAAATCCTGTTGAAGCTTGGGGCACCTCTCTTACAGCAAAAATAATTCCCATATTGTTATGTGGCCTCCTTTAGCATAGATTTCAGATTCTTATTAAATTGCTCCACTAGACAATTAGTTTACGAGTTTTACACTGAAGTTCTTGACTGTTTTAATGTGAAACACTAGTAATGTTGGCACATTACACTGGAAGACGCAATATTGTCTTGTATATATATTTCATTAAGAATCCTGCCCTGGAGGAAAGTACAGTAATTCTTATCTTTGACTTAGCATTGTATTTTTCATAGTGTACTGGTTCAGGAATGATAGATACTGCGGTGGTGGTGCTGTGGTAGCGTTGTTGCCTCATAGCAAGACGTTGTCCCATTCGATTCTCAGCTAGAGTGTCTTCTGTGTGGAGGCATACTTGAATGGGGCGTGCCTTCGTTGAAGGTTGTGCGTCAGGGCTGGTAACCCTGTACGTAAAAAATCCACTACCAATCATTAGTGGACCGGAGTTCCGCTGTGGCGACCCCTAAACGGGAAAAGCCGAAAGACACAAACAAACTGGTTCAGGATTGATAGTGGTATAGTCAACAGTTACTAGAGTGTGTTTGTAGTGATTACTAGACATTACTAATGATAGACCTACAAGATTCATACTGACTGCTCAAATAGAGTTTCAGTAGCAGGTTTAGGATTCAGTGGATTTTTTAACCTGGGATGAGGTGCTGTATTTTGACATTCTAAACAAGCAGTGTAGACCTTCTTGGTGTGTTTCATTAGACCAGTGTAATAGCTAAACATCTAGATTTTTCATTCATCACCAAGTGTCCTTCTAAAATATGGCTGTGAACTAATTTCATCACAAAGTCTTCTAAAGTCAGTGTAGCACTTCATCTTTATTTACCTTGTTTAGGAATTCATTCTTCAACTCACAATATGGGTATGGGATGAGGCTAGCCAGCTCATTGGAGCTCCTTCTGTTCTGGTTATATTTTCCCTGGCCCTGCTTCATGTATTATCCTCCCACTGTGGTTCTTAAAATGTTCATTGTTTATTATTTGTCTGCAAATCTATAAAGTTAAGAACACTTTCATCAGTGCACCACCTGCACATAATGGGTGTAGCCTGTTCACCCACAGATAAAGAAATATGTTTTATGTCCTTTCCATCTCCTGTTCCTACTTCTACAAAAGGCAGCTCGTGACAATAGCTTTCTCCTGCTTTTAGGTCTGGAACTTCCTTTACTTCAGCAATGGTCTGTTTCATAGTAGCCCTTTGTTAAGATTACAGGGGAAAACCCAGGGCTGTGTTCAGGTTTGCTTTGTTCTGTACTGAGTTTGCCACTAGATGTGTCTCCTCCCAATCTCTCGTTGTTGCTACCTCAGTCTCCATCTCTGTTTCCATCTCCATCTTCATTCCCATCTAGGTTTCTCCTTCTGCCCACATGGGTATCCTTCTTTATTTTAATTACTGGAATATTCTGATAAGGTTCCATGTCCAGCACTAAGGGTTCTTCCCTATATGTTTCTACACTGGTTTCAATTGTTAACTTAAATAGCATTTTCTGGTAATACTCATTAATGGGTTTCTGTTAACATTCAGATTCTTATTTCCATTTTATAAAAATGTAGATTATTTTAGTTTCTATTGCAATTTCTATACCTATCCATTTCTATTTTATCAGGACTCTGTATTTTTACCATTGTGCAAGCAGTCTGTCTGCTCAAGTGGGTAACCATTGAGCCAGAGAAGTAGATTAACAATGACTGTGTCTTTCGGCTTTTCCTGGTTAGGGGTCGCCGCAGCGGAACTCCCGTCCGCTAATGATTGGCAGTAGAGTTTTACGTGCTGGCTTGCCGGGCCTAACGCAAAACCTTCTACGAAGGAACGCCCATTCACGCATGTCGCCACACAGAAGACGCTCTAACTGAGAATCGAATGGGCAACGTCTAACTGTGAGGCGACAATGCTACCGCAGCACCACCACCACCACCACAGCTAGAGAAGTAGAGTAACAATATAACTTGAAAAAAGGAGAGGGGGAAAAAATCTTATCTCATAATGATCAAATGGACTTCTAAAGGTTTTATTTTTAACTAGAAATGTCTACACAGGGCTTTTTATACTCCTGATAAGATTGCAGATACGAATAATGATAATAAATTAGTATGTTGCAGAAATAAAATATAAACCAAAGTTGACTGGAAATACATTATCTATGACTGTGTATTATTGAAAGAATTCTTGAGATTTTTTAATTATTTCAAGCTTTGTGGTTGAGGTAAATTTTCTGCTACCAGTAATTTGATTATATTTCATGTTCCTGAGTCTCTCAACTTGTAAACAGACCAATACTACATCTTATGGACTGGTCTAGCCATTGCCAGAATGTTTATTACAAGAAGTTGGAAAAGAACCTTTACTCCCGAGACAAGTAATAAATTAAGAGACTGATGTGAGAAAAGAGAGGTCACCTATAAAGAGTACTGAATTAAATCTGTGGTCTAAAGTATAATGTTTGATAGAGACTTTGGTCTCAAATTACAATTTAGTATGACCAATGATTATAAGCTAGCTATTACATTTCTTTCATTTTCCCATATCATGAGATAAGGTACATAAGTAATGTATGTTTTCAGCACCAAATATCTCTGAATGTCAGAAATGAAAAGGAAGTTGATGCAGAAATTACATAAAATGTAGAAATAGGTTCATAGATTAGTACTAGGCTAACTGCCCTTGCGAGAGATTTTAAGCCTAGCCAATTATTCCCAGTGAGATTCAAACCGTGTACCTTGCGTTTGTAAGGCAAACATCTTAACCATTAGGGCATCTTCCTAATTATTTTGCTTAAATGGAATACTGTAAAAGCAAAACAGTGACTCACAATCCAAAGAATAAACAAATACTAATTAAAATAAACATTAAAACATGACCACTTTTGGGTAAAATAAACCCTTTCTCATCTGACCGAGTTGTCAGTTGAGAGAAATGTGATTGGTTGCTAGTAGTTTAGTGTTATGTGAAGTTTGTTTTATTAGATCTGATGAAGGGTTTATTTTACCAGAAAGCTCTCACTTTTTGTGTTTATTTTAATTATTAAAGTATTTGTTTATGCTTTGAACCATGGTAGTTGGACTGTTTTGCTTTTACATTTTCTTTCCTTGATACAGTCTCGACTTTTAGGAGCTGCTTGTGCTGTTATCTATTTATATTTTAAATGTAATACTGTGGTTATGTTCATATCAGTAAGGTATGCATAGATAATACCATGTATGAATATGGAAAGTAACTATTTGACTACAGATGTGACCAGTCTTTATATATGGTTCTTCATGAAATGATGCTATGTTTAACATTGTCCGTCAGCTCTCTATAAAAAAGTAATTCTAAACATAATGTGGGCTTCTGGAAGGCAGGTTTTCTAACTGTACAATTTGTGCTAATTTTATTTTCAGGGTATCACATCCCAGTGGAGCATCTTTGGGTATCCATTAAGAAAGATGAAACTATTCTATCTGCTGTCAATGAAGGAGGCATAACTGTGCAGGAAGTGCACCTTCCTGATACCAGTATCAGCAGTAAGTACAGAATACCCTTTTGAGTTTTGCGTTTTTCCCTCCTATACTTAAAGAAGAACAATGGCATTGTATTATTAAATGCTCAGCTTCTCTGTCCCTTTTCTCCATATTTACTGTCCCTGCTGTGAATTAACAATTATACCACGTTTAAAAATATTTTAAATTGACTGTTTCTCTCCACTAGAACAGTACCTTTCTGTACTGTGGTCATTTCACTTTCAAAAAACTTTTTATTCGTAAGAAATATTTGTTTGAAATAGGAATTTGGGGATGACGAGTCCCAACATAACATTACTAATTTTAGGAGGCCTAGTGCTTATATGTCTACCTTACATCCTGTAGTTGATGTCTTTGGTAAATTAGTTGAAAATGACTTTTATAAATTATTCCAGGGGCAACAAATGGGAACTTTAAAAAGTGTCATTAGCGCTGGCCAGACTTCAGAATGATGATACAATAGTAATTAGACCTGCAGGCAAAGGCGGCTTGATAGCAGTTATTGGTCGAAGTGATTATTTTGATTTTATGAAACGCATGTTAAGTGATACCGCATTTTATACAGTCATTGAGATGAATGCCATTAATAGACTGAAAATGAGGATACAGCAGATGTTGGATGATTGCTTATTAAGTAAAGCTATTAGTTTTGACTTGTATAGATATTTTTTAGGTTGATAAACTATTGATCCCCATAATTCATGGTCTCCCTAAGATACACAAAGACAGCCATTGACGACCTTTGAGACCTATTGTGGCAGGTCACAGTTGGAGTACTGAGCCCTTTTCTTTGTATGTAGAAAAATATCTGTGTCCTGTATTAGATGGGAATATAAGAGTCCTGGGAAACTCGAAACATTTCCTGAATGATCTTTATGAGTACTTCAAAACTGAGAACTCGAATATTAGGTATTTTGTATCCATGGATGTTCAGTCTTTATTTATAGTTATTCCTAACAGCTATGGGCTTAACTGTATAAGAGATTATTCAATTAGACACAGTGAATACAGTAGCTCTGTAATTGATTTACTTTGTCTTTGTATGGAGATAGTCCTTGAAAATAATATGTTTGTGTTTGATGTCCTCTATTATTTACAGAAGGATGCCACAGCTATGAGTATTTCCCGTGCCAATAGCTACGCCAATGTGGTGATAGCTAAATGGGAGGATCATCTGTGTGAGGTGTATTGGTCCCAGCATTTTGTCCCCTTTTATCGATAATTTGTTTTTCGTCTGGATAGTGGAACATTGTTGATTTTTCTGAGTTTCACAATAGATGAAATGATTCTACACTATTTTTAAGTTTTCTATGAAGTACTCTGAAACACAGATTGATTTTTTAGATCTCTTTATTTGTACACTGGATAATGGTGGTGTGGGCACTGGGGTCTATAGAAAGCCCTGTTATAGGAATACTGTACTACACAGATGTAGTATGCATCCCACGCATATTTTTAGAAATATCGTCAAAGGGCAAGGAATGAGGGCCTCCAGGTTGAATGTTTCTGAGGAAGGTTTTCATTGTGAAATTTTTGATTTAAGAAATAGGTTGATTATGAGAGGCTATAAGGCCATGGAAATAGATAGTACTCTGGATATTATTCCTTCACTGAGGAATGATGTAGGGAAGCCTTATTTTCCTGAGAAAAATGCATCTCACCAAAATTGATGGTCTGTTTCAGATCAAAGGGGAAAATATCCATTCCCATGTTTTTCACCAGTGACACTGAGGTGGTCACTGGTGTGATTAGGAAACATTGGGAAATTCTGACTGCTACCCTAAAATAAAATGAATTTTAGGAGAGGCTCCTTGCTTCACTTTTAAGAACAAGAAGTGTCTGAAGAAGTTACTTTGTTATCCTAGGACTGGCTCTGGTAATATTTGTAGAAATAGGAATGTAACACAACCATGTTGGAAATGCAAGTACTGCAATTATATTGATAATAGTGGTTCATTTGTACAACCTGATACTGGACAGAAATTTGTGTTTAAGGTGGAGGCAGACTGTAAGACCCCAAATGTAGTCTGTCTGTGTTATTGCCAACAATGTAAGGTTTTTATGTTGGCAAAACGGACAGAATGTTTAAGGATAGAATAAGAGAACATCTTATAATATACGTATTGGTTCAGCTAACAATGCTCTATCCAAACATGTTAGGGAAACTAATGAACAACATGTTTTAGGTTCTTGATGATTGATATTGTAAAACCTAGTTTATGTGTGGGGGATGTAAGGAATGTCACTAAAACACTGGAAGTTAGATGGATCATTCGTCTGAGAAATTATCAAGGTAGGGGTTTAAATGAGAAGGTCCCATTAAAACCCATTTTATAGGGACATAATCTGAGGAAACAGATTTCTGTTCCACATGTATAATGTATTTTCTGGTGTGTATGTATTGTTGTTCTTTTATTACTTTTTCTGCTATCTTATTTTTTTATTTTCTTATTTTCATTGCTATTTTAGCTTTCACAGTGTGTTAGTAAGTTTATAAAATACAGTGAATGATCTTTTTTGTTGACTTCTGCTGAGTTGCTACTTTATTTGATTTGTTTTCTGACTGGCCACTGCAGATTAGCTTATAATATATTAACTGAAGCTGCTTATTAGGTTGATTTCATGGTCTGAAGAAGCTGTTGCCAAAGCGCTTGTGTGTGTTGCACATTTGTTCATTTTTTTATTAAAAGTATTAGTTTTATGACCCCCCCGGACTCTGCTTTATTCTGTTGTTAGCATTTGTTTGGGGCGGCCGCGGTGGTGCAGCGGTTAGCGTTGCCGCCTCACAGCAAGAGGTTCTCTGGTTCGATTCTCGGCTGGGGTGCATTCTGTGCGGAGTCTGCATGTCCTCCCTGTGGTCACGTGGGTTTCCTCCGGGTGCTCCGGTTTCCTCCCACATCCCAAAGACATGCAGTAGGTGGATTGGACACTCTAAATTGAACCTAGGTGTACATGTGTGTGTGCCTTCTGTGGAAGGTTGGGCGCCAGGCTGGCAACTCGACACCGTAAAACTCCACCGCCAATCATGAGCGGACAGATGATCCGCTGTTGCGACCCCTAACCAGGAAAAAGCCAGAAGAAGAAGCATGTATTTTTGTTTGACTTCCTTTTTATACAGCAGAATATTTGTCCTTGTTGGCATTTTTTATCGGCTATTGTTTGTAGATATTTATAAATGTTCTGTGATATTTTTTGGAGACAATAAAGGGGTTCTATAGATGCTGTGAACTGATAGCTAATTTTATTTAGTGTGATTTGATTCTCTGTAAGCTTTACTTGAGGGATTATAGGTATCTGTGTCACGGTAATGTGGTCTGCAACAAATATGGATATGTAAACATAGTTCCAGCAGATCTGAAGGAGTGGTACACACAAACTCCAGGTTATAGAGTGTTCTGAACATTTAAACCAGGTTTCTGTAACACACAAAGGCTGTATTTCAAATGTAGGGGGGTCACAAGGTCCAGCAGTTTGTTGCTTAAACTTTTAGTAATAAGTACCACCACTTTGGTATGGTCGAGTGGTTAATTTCTTTTGGAAGTTAGGTTGGGAGGTCCATCACCTGGATCTTGTCTAAAATGGAACAATGGGGGCTGCAAAATCTTTTGCCAGTATGCAGATGCTTTGGAATGAAAGGTGCAAAATGTCCTTGGCAAAGCAAGAATGGCTGTCGGGGATCTCATACCATGCTGACACTTACTATATCCCCATAGAATGATGCCAGATCTTTTTTCAGTTCTTTAAAGCCAGTCATGTTTTCTTTATACCTTTACATCATTTTTGGTGATGGAAATATTCCACTAAGTACTAGGGTCTTTCTTGCATTTGTGACATGCATGGAGAGTTCTGTCCTATCTCTCTATGTATATAGATAGATAGATAGATAGATTAGATATCTCTATATATAGGTAGATATATATCTGTATAGATATTTGCATGTCTATAAATGTATATAGCCTTCATTTCTATCCATGTCCCACAGGGTTCTGCACCAAGGCCGTTTACCCTAACATGGGCCATAACCATGTTGTACTCATATTTGTTTGGTTTAAGGATCCTAAAGGCATATTTAATTTCACCAATCTTGACACTGGGCCTTGCACCTAGTCTGCTCCAGCTTGGGCAATGATTTTTTAATGCGTCAATGTATGATAATTTAGTGTGGGTATGTGCAGAGTGTGGTGTAGATGAGTGATGCTCACAGGATGGGTTTGCTTGTAAGAGTGTGGCATCAAATATGCCTAATTACTCGCATCTCTAACAAATAGGTAGTGAAAAGTTAAGGAAAAGGTCATTATCTGTGAGCATCAGGCAATTTATACTTTCCCTAAGTATACAAAATACTATGAGGCTGCCAACAGAGGGCAGACTAGCTGGCAGAACTTCCATTCTGACCAAAGGTGTGAGATGTGTCAAGGAAGAAAGAGAATTCAGTAGTGTTTTGGTTCCTGGGTTAAAGAATTCGTTCAAGAAAAATAGGATACATAGATTAAATAAGGTCTGAGCAATAAATTAGCTTTGTGCAGTCAGTATTTTAGTCTAGCCTAGTTATAAGGTCAATTTTTGAAGGTTAAATAAGAAACGGTAATTACATTTCGGCTCCTAATTAAAGCATTGGTTTGGGGTAAAGTAATAAATGGAGGTAAAAAATGGATGAAGCACCAAAACAAGGTAGATATTAAATAATTTGGGTTAGACTGGCTTTGAGATCGGCTGTCAGTGTGCAGTGATGTACTGTTACTTAACTCTATAAATTACAGTATACAGCTTTAACCAGAAGGTAAAGTGATGTACTGCTACTTAATTCTGTGATTTAAACAGCTTTAACGAGAAGGTGAAGTGATGTTACTGCTACTTAACTCTGTAATTTGTACAACTTTAACTAGAAGCTGAAGTTGACTAATGTTCCAAAGACAGAATCTGAAAGTGCCTGTGTCTGTTGAATGCACATTTCTGCCGCACTCTACAGAACATCACCAGCCACTGTTAATCTGAGGAGAAAAAAAGGAAAGACCCAATAAGAAAGCAGTTAGATCTCCAGCCAGTAATGTCCACACCTCAGAAAGAGCAGGAAATTATTCCCTGCCATAGAATAATCACCCGAGCAGGAAATTATTCCCTGTCATAAAATAATCACCCGAGCAGGAAATTATTCCATGCCATTGAATAATTACCCAAGCATGAAATTATTCCCTGCCATAGAATAATCACCCGAGCAGGAAATTATTCCGTGTTTTAGAATAATCACCCGAGCTGGAAATTATTCCATGCCATTGAATAATTACCCAAGCAGGAAATTATTCCCTGCCATAGAATAATCACCCAAGAAGGAAATTATTCCCTTCAATAGAATAATCACTGCTGCCCTCAGCAAGTTTGCACCTTGTCCAGAAAATCAACTGAAACTGTGATTTAATGAAAGAATAAATGTAAAAGTAGGAAAAAGTGGGCTGTAGGCTTTCAAGGGAGAGCAGAGAGCTCTGTCTCATTTACCATGCCATTAGATACCTGGGTGTCCAGGACCTCCACTATCTCCACATGTCCAGTTCTATAAAAAGGGACCTAATTCTGCATCAGCCAATAAATAAAACATGACAGAGGGACAGGTATATACAGTATATTACCCAGTGTCTCTAAAGCCTGTGGAGTAAATTTCCTGTACATGTTAAGCAGTGGAATTTACTGTTTTGTTTTAAACATAACATGGATGACTGGATTCTGACCCACAGTTTTATTCTAGGGTTAATTCATTATAGCTACAGAGAGGATACAGGCAAGGCATAAGTGGTCATAAGACTCAACAGCCTTGGAATATCTATGAATCTGTAAACAAAGAAACAAAACAATAAAAGTACTTGTGCAGACTTTTCTTGCCCATGCAGTTGAAGCAGCAAAAACTATATAAAGGACTTTCTCTTAATCTGCCAGAGAAGACAATCTGTTATACCAGTTGTAGGATAGTCAAAATGTGTGTTTAACCAGCTTCCTTCTTTTGGTATTCCTAGAGGAGAATATGAAGGATTTTTTAAATTATTGTAGAATGATGAGTTTTATTACAGCAAATTCTTCAGAACCACCGTTCCAGGCATAAGCTCTCCCTGCATCAAAAGGCCAACATTTCTGACTATCAAGGCTATAGCCCGCCTTTTATCCATTCTTTTAAAAGAACTGTTCATTATAAAAATTTCTGTGGTAATTTTCTCTAATTTAATACAAAAGTTTGGAAGTCTGTCCTTAAAGAAACAATACTATTTACACAATTTGCAATAATCCTCTGTTGCATTAGTGTGAGTGTTATTTAAAGTATGTCATTTCAGAAGGATCACATTTTGAGACTTTGTAGAATAACAACCACCACAATATATTACAATTTACAGAGTGTATATATGGATTATATCTACACACGTTGCATATAGTGTAGATATATTTATCTACACACACACACACACACACACACACACACACACACACACACACACACACACATGTGCACACACACTATTTATGGGTATGTGTATGAGTTGTATGCTCATATAATCGAAAAGAAAATAACAACAAAAACTACTCAAGTGAAAAAAGTCATTTTTTTTGTTTTTTGCAGATCACCCACACACACACACACACACACACACACAGCGCAGTCCCCACACCTCTTGCTAATTATATACGCAAACTCTGAGATCACTGTACAGTGCAGAAAGGGCATACTCCCTGATCACGACTTTTTGCAATCACGCAAGGAAACAAAGCTGGCAATTTAAGACCAGCTGATTTTCAGTCAGCTGTGCTGGCTTTTTTTCAGTGCTGTGATCGCTCTGTTCGACTACCTCAGTGACACCCATATATACAAATGCACACAAACAACATAGTTGCATGGAGACATTGATTCCATTCTATCATAATTAAAGTGCCAAATTTAGAAACAAACTCCTGCGGTGGACTTCTCATATGAACTGTATAACAGGAGGGAATGAAAAAATCCTTTCTCTCAGGAACAAACTGAAATCCGCATATTCCAAAGAAGAAGTGAAGAAATTAAATAAAGAACTTAGAAATAATCTTAAATTCACCAAGGTTAAATAGGAACTGAAACTTACCACCACTAGCCTGGGCAATCAAATGATCTTCAGCTACATCAGGCACCTTAGGAAAAATGGTCTGCAGTGCTTCAAGACGATATGTACTGTAACTGTGAAACCTACTCAATCCCTGTGGACAAAGTTAACATATTAGCAGATACATTTTCTACACACTTCTCTGTCTGTCATTCAACCAGCCTTCCTCCCAAAAATTTACCTATGCCTCCTGTGATCATCTGTGAACAAGTTTTAGCTCAAACATAAAAGGATTTTGGCTCTGTGAGGCCAGACATTATGCCAGAGAGTTTCCTAGCCATTATGAAATACTATGTTAGAATTGCTCCTAAATCTGCTTAACCTTGGCCTATCAGGCAGCTTCATCACAATGATTTAACCTTAAACCATCCAAGCCCTGCTCAACTGACTGTTCCTTTAGGGGGAAAGATCGCCCTGCATGCAAAAAACTGGGAATTCATTACCCAAGACAAATGGGTTCTAAATATAGTTTCCCAAAGATACAGATTCCACTTCCACTCCTTACCAATCCCACACGGTTGGCCAGACCAACCCCCAAGCAGTGGGCAGAGGCTCAACAGCAGGTTCTCAATCTTCTAAGTATCAGGGCTATTCAACCTGTCCCAGAAGAGGAAGGGGGACAAGGTTTTTACTCAAGACTTTTCCTGGTACACAGAAAAGACAATTCCTGGCGTCCTATCCTGGATCTGTCTATCCTAAACACCTTTTTGGTAATCCCAAAATTCAAAATGCTAACTCTTCATCAACTGCTTCCCATGCTAGGCAAAAATGCCTGGTTGGCAACATTGGATTTAAAGGAAACCTCCCTCACATCCCAGTAAGGGAATCTTGCAGAAAATACCTATGCTTCAGAGAAAGCTACACGCACTTTCAGTTCTCTGCACTGCCAGTTGGCTTATCTACTTTGCCCAGGGTATTCACAAAGTGCCTAGCTCCAGTCATTGCATTCTGCAGGCAAAGAAATATTCAACTATACCCATACCTGGATGATTGTCTAATTCAAGCAGAAAACCAGGGCATACTGTTAAATCATCTGGCATTTGTTAAGAAACTGCTAACCTCACTGGGGTACACCATAAATGAAAAGAAATCTCACCTAGTACCCTGCTAACAGATTGTATTCCTGGGAGCAAGCTTGAATACAACTTCCCAGATGGCCTACCTCACCCCAGAGAAACAAGTTTATTTGACAGCCTACTTCAAACTACTGGCCACAAAGGCCCAGCTATCTGCAAGGAAAATGCTGCAAGCCCTGGGGTTCATAGCCTCTTGCATTCTACTAATTTCATATGCAAGACTGCATATGAGGAAACTACAATGGTATCTAAAAAGCCTATGGTGTCAACATTCTCAGGACCTGGAATCAATGACTCCTGTCATTCCTTGTATAAAGACAGAGTTCCTTTAGTGGTCAGAGGCCTGCTACCACAACAAGGGACTGCCATTCACTCTACCCCCTGCCACCCAAACCCTGACAGCAGATGCATCAGACTATGCATGGGGGGCTCACTTGGCAGGGCAGTGCATTCAGGGCAAATGGAACCTGAGTCAAATGCACCTACATATCAATCAAAAAGAAATGTTAGCTGTACAGAATTCTCTGACAGCCTTCAAGGACCACATTCTTCCAGGACAATTATTGCTAAAGACAGACAGCACCACTGTTATGTGGTACATAAGCAGGGGGGAACACACTCATACCCTGTCTGCAGACTAGCCATGGCTCTGTGGAACACAGCCTTGAGTTACCAAGTGCACCTACAAGCTCAGTTTCTGCCAGGCAAGCTAAATTCACTGGCAGACGACCTAAGCAGAAATGTCATGGACCCACACGAGTGGAAACTGGAGTCAAAGATATTCAGCATTCTGGGAAACAAATGGGGGAGCCCAGAGGTAGACCTGTTTGCCTCCCCTCAGAATTACCAGTTGGACAAATTCTGCACAAGGATTCCCCACAGACAAGCTTGGAAAGTGGATGCCCTGTCCTATACCTTGGAAAGCCTCTCAGTTTATGCCTTTCCCCCTCTGGCTCTCCTCTCAAAAGTTTTACTAAAGATCAAACAGGACAAACCAAGGACAATACTCATTGCACGAGACTGGCCACGCCAACACTGGTACCCCTTCTTGTGCAGTATGTCACTACTGGAACCATGGCACCTACCTCAGACTCCTTCCCTACTGTCCCAGCAGGAGGGCCAGATTCTGCACCCCGAGCTTCAAACCCTGAACCTGGTAGCCTGGATAATTACCTGAGTTCTCCTATACCATCCCTCAGTAAGCAAGTGCTGGATGTCATCCTGGAGCAAGGAGGCCTAGTACTAGAAAATCCTATGCTGAAAAGTGGAAAAGATTCTGTTCCTGGAGCCAGACTCAGGGGATGGGCACAACCGTGCCCAGTTTACTGCATATTCTTCAATACTTAACAGAGATGCTTCACAAGGGCCTTTCCTTCTCTTCCATTAAAATTCATGCCTCAGCCATTTCAGCACATTATAATACTGAGCCACCCCTCTTCTCTCACCCCCTACTGAAACAATTCCTCAGAGGGGCCAAAAATTTAAGACCACCCAGGAGAGCTCCTACTCCTGCCTGCGACCTTAACTTTGTATTGGAAAAGCTCACTCTACCTCCTTTTGAGCCAGCTGCAACTGTAGAGTTGAAGTTCCTCTCTTGGAAAACAGCCTTCCATCTAGCCATAACTTCAGCAAGAAGGGTGTCTGAATTACAGGCCCTCATGGCAGTGGAGCCTTTTATCATCTTTCTTGCGGACAGGGTGTCCCTCAGGACCAGTCCTTCCTTTATGCCCAAGGTGGTATCCAGTGTGGCCCTTAATCAGTCCATTCATTTGCCAACCTTCTTTTCTAATCCACAGAACAAAGGGGAACGAATACTGCACTCCTTGGATGTGCACAGACAACTTAGATTTTACTTGGACAGAACCAAGCCTCTCAGGAAGTCTGAACAGCTGCTAGTTGCCTTTGCTGCAGGGGCAGAAGGGAAGGCCATTTCAAAGCAAACCATTTCTAAGTGGATAGGCCATTGCATTATTTTCTGCTATAAGCACCATGGAAAACCTACCCCACAGGGGATAAGACCCCATTCCACCAGGGCTGCATCTATTTCTACAGCCTTTCTCAGAGGTGTTCCTACCAGGGACATCCTAAAAGCTGCTACCTGGAGTTCTGTACATACCTTCACCAAGCATTACCACTTGCCAATTTTTTCTAAATCCAGAGATGGTTTTGCCACTGCAGTCTTGCAGGGCCTAATAGCTGGTTGTAATGCTCAATAACTGCCTCCTCCCTTCCTTAGCTTTGGGAATCTACCCAAATGTAATGACTGCAACAGTGAAACACGAAGAACATAGTACAGTTGTGTACACTTACTATAAATGTAGATGTTCGAGTGTGTTCACTGTTGCAGTCCTGGTTACCCTCCCTCCAGCCCCCTGACTTCCTTTGGCTATACCTCTATTCTCCTTTACTATGCTTAAGTTTTCTGGTGTATTTGCTTTTTGTTTATGGTGTAACCTTGTATATAATTGCTTTCCATTATGGGGGCACCTGACATCTGGGGCAAGAAAAACTGATGTAATGGCGTCGGCTGCATGCCTTATACCCCTGAGTACCTGACGTCATGGAAGATGAGACAGCAACTGACGCAGGACCCAAGACTTTGATAATCAGGCCGACTGAGGGCTACCTGCAAGCAGATAACCCAAATGAAATGACTGCAACAGTGAATACACTCGAACATCTACATTTATGGTAAGTTACACAACTGTACTTTCCATTGACAGTGGACAGCAGGCACACCCCTCAGAACTGATCCTGTTAGTGAAGACCTAGGTACTTCCATTGATGGTTGACAGCATGCACACCCCTCAGAATCGATCCTGTTACTGAAGACCTAGGCACTTCCATTGACAGTGGACAGCATGTACACCCCTCTGAATCGATCCTGTTACTGAAGACATATACCCTTCCACTGACAATTGACAGCATGCACACCCCTCAGAATCGATCCTATTACTGAAGACATAGGCACTTCCATTGCCAGTGGACAGGATGTGCACACCCCTCAGAATCGATCCTCTTACTGAGCACCTAGGTACTTCCATTGATAGTGGATAACATACACACCCCTCTGAATCGATCCTGTTACTGAAGACGTAGGCACTTCCATTGCCAGTGGACAGCATGCACACCCCTCAGAATCGATCCTGTTACTGAACACCTAGGTACTTCCATTGACAGTGGACAGCATGCACACCCCTCAGAATTGATCCTATTACTGAAGACCTAGGTTAACTTTCCTTCAGTCTACATTCTTTGTGGTCATTAGAAAATCCTTCTATGTAGCCCAACTGATTACCAAGATATTATCCTCTAAGTTGATGTATTCATATGTTATTGTCCCTCTCTTCTCCTCTTCCTTTATCAGAAGTTTTTTTTTTTATTTAAACTAAAGTATGAATGCCATCTCACTCTGTCCAGGCAGGGTATAAACTGTAGCAACTGTTTGCTATATTTGAAGAAAGTAGCTTGTTAAAGTTTAAAAGAAGGTTTTTTTTGTTTTTTTTACTTGTGTGAAATATGTAGAAAGAGGATCGGGGACAGGGCACAGAAACAAGACCTGAATATCCAGGAAAGGAAGGTGTGTTGTGTATTTGGGCACCTGCTTGGTGTGCCACCAGTAGACAGAACAGTAGCAGTATTTTTTCTGCTCTTCAGTGGACGTGCCAGGGGGCATGGATCTAACTGTAAAAAGCCAATGGCTACAAAGTGTTTTTTTTTTTTTTTTGCTATTTAATTGAGGACCTTAGAGGATGAGTGCTAGTTTTATGTACCAGCCAAGGGCACTGTTGGAGCCAGCTACACTTCTGCTTAGGATGACCCTCAAACCAATATGGATAACAAATGGTATTGCATGGCTAAGTTTCAAATGATAAACCCAGATCATCTACCTAGTAATAACTTATGAACCAGTGAACTAGTGTTACTTTTCTCTAGGATAGTTATTCTGAAAGAAATCCTCATAGACCACGGAGCTCCATGTATGTCTAGGATAATGCTTCAGGTTTGCCTGTAATTTTAAAGTAAGGGAACTTAAAATCTTCAATATACTACATTCAAACTGATGAGTTAGTGTAGCACTTTAATTAAACCTGTAAGAAACTCATAGAACAAGAGTAATAACTAGAATTAGTTATTTCCCTATCTGTTTTTAATTTAAGAGAAGTGTCCCAAGCTTTGATATGTTCTTCCTTGTGTCAGATACTTTATGCTAGAAATGATCAAGACTCGAATTACACAGAAAAAAACGTGGGAAAAGTGAGTAAACTGTGTATAAATGTGTAATAGCACACTTAAACATGCAAGGTAGGCTAAAGTTGTGATGCCATTAGTTGAGTAACATATGCAAAGGGTACAAATGATGCAGGAGGGTATATAATAAACATGCCAGACTTGTGTTAAAAGAGACACAGTGTTCGCTTTTGTTCTGTTTGCTGAAATAAATTCCTAAAAATAGCAAGAACCTTTTGAGATGGTACACAAATGAAACAAAATACAAAAATAAGGCAAACTAGAAAGAGAAAACTCAAAGCAGATGCATCTTGTAAATCTGTAAAACTGTGGGCGGAAGCTGAAGCTTGTAGTTGGTCTGTGACATGACATAGAATTCCCTGATACCATACCGTCGGTGTTTAAACCTGCTGCTTAATTACATAAAACATCGTCCAAGGCCTACATGAAAGAAGTAAAAAAAGCTTTGAAAATCGTTCTCTTTCCTAAGATAATCAATAGGAAAAAATGGAATGCAGTGCCACATTGAAACTGTCAGGGTAGAAGGAAAACCTAAAATTGTATGGGATACCACATTTCCAAAGATGCACTTTAAAGACTGAAAACAAAGCTAGACACAGGAGTTACTGAGAAGCTCCACTTTGAATGGGACAGACTGTGTTAGCCCCTAAGCTGAATATTTGCATGGCATCTTGAAATGATTTCTGATATCCAAGTGTCACATCCAAAGCTGACACTTATCTAACATTTAAAGTGGATGAGCTCATAGACAGACTGGGCAAATCAAGGTTTTTGACCATCCCAGATTTAATGCATGGATACTGTCAGGATCCCTTCATCCTTCAGGTCAAAGAGAAGACTTGTTTTATCCTTAAAGATCTGTTGCATTATACCATAATGACCATTTGTTATTCAGGTAGCTCAAGGATGAAATTCTGATACGTCACAAAAGGTAGATAGCTACATACTTGTGTGACCATTATAAATTATTCAAAGAAAAAAGACTGTTATTTGTCCCAAATGTACACAACATTTAATTATTTAAGTCAGACAGGAGCTACAGTTACAGCTGCCAAAATTAAGGTTTCTGTGACAGGAGCCAGATACCCAGGGTATATAATTGGGAGAAGAGTAATTAAACCCCTAACAGGCAAAACAGAAGCTCTAAAAACTGGTCTGTACTAGGTACCAGTTGCCAAGATAAGGCATTCTTATAACATGCATGCTCCTATACAAAATATGTACCCAAATTTGCTATATAAGTTGGACCTCTTACAAACCTTACAAAGGGTAGACATCTATCCATATAAAGCAGTCTGTCTCACCAAATGAGGCCTATAATCATCTAAAAGCTGTCCTGTGTTCAGACCCTAAGTTGTCCTTGCCTTTACTAAATGCTTTGTTGTATTATACTGATGTACCAGAAATAGGGTTAAGAACACTGTCCTCTCTAATTGTGGTGTGGCTTTTGTCAAATGATTAGGTGGTTGTATTTTACTCTGCCCTTTAAAGTGTTAGCAAATGAAGGTCTGTCAAAGAGAGGTACCATCAGAAGAGGTCTCTTCCTCCAGGTTATGGAAGAATTAACCTTCCAGATGAGAAGAGTGCTGGAGGCTCACTCTAAGAGGGATGGCTCACTCCTTTGTATTTCCATATTGTGTACTCTGCTCAACATATTTTCTGTCCTGAATGATGTTGCAGGTGTTTTCAGAACTTTTGTGGAGTCCGCGGGACTCAGATGGAATTTCTTCAAGTCTGTAATTATGTTCAAGTGGGAGTACGAGGCATTAGTAATTGCCCTGTGTGGACCTCCCTTCATGTTACAATTGACAATAACTTAATTGCAGCGGTATCCAATGTGTGTGTGGATTAGTTCCCACAATGACCAAGTTCAACGATTTATGACTGGTAAAGACAGTGCTATTCAGTCAGTGATACTTCCACACATTTTATATCTGACACAATTTCCTACTTTCTGCAGGAATGGATTGATGGTACTATACTAGGGGAATCTGGAAGATGAATTTCTATGTCCCCTGACTGACTCCTCAGGTATTTTGGGGACGGTAGTTATTTTTCATATTGCTAGTTATGTCCTAGTGTTCCAGCTCTATTGTTTGCTCAAGATCAGCTAGCAGTTATGCAAGGGGAACAATGAGAGAGGGTATAGGACAGAAGGGGAACAGTGAGAGAGGTATAGGACAGAAGGGGAACAGTGAGAGAGGGTATAGGACAGAAGTGAAGTCTGATTGCTTGTCTCCAGCATGATTGTTGTAGTTATATGAGGAAGAATTACTAATGGGGGTATGTTTTGTGGTATAGGATCAACAGACATGATACGGCATCATCTGTGTCTACTTCACTTCACCTAAAACCCATTTCACTGACACCCAAATCACCTAAATTTCATTTCACTGAAAACTCATTTCACTGACAGTTAAGAAATAGTCTTGTGGTGGTTTCCCTTCACTTGTGACTTGCTTGTGATGAGAAGAACAGTTCTGACTGTTAGAATTTACCCTATTCCCCACTGTGGTGCGATCCTGGAGTTAGTATATATAATTGCGGGTGGGGGCACAGCCCCCCACATTGGTGGGTGTGGGGGACTGTGCCCCCACCTAATTTGGTTGTATATTGTCCTGTTTTGACAGTATACAACCAAACTAGGTGCGGGGGCTATGCTTGCCACACCCCCATTGTGAGGGGCTGTGCCCCCCCACCCCCCCTAATTATATATACTAACTCCAGGATTGCACTACAGTGGAGAAAAGGGAATATTCTAACAGTCAGCACAAGCAAGTCGCAAGTGAAGGAAAATTCACAACAAGACTATTTCTTAACTGTCAGTGAAATGAGTTTTCAGTGAAATGATGTTCAGGTCAAATGGGTGTCAGTGAAATGGGTTTTAGGTGAAGTGAAGTAGACCCCATCATCCAGAGATTGTTTGTTCCTCTTGGTGAGGAACAAAGAGGTTTTGGAAGTGAAGGGGGGTCTGGAGCTAGGTACAGACAGGACCTTCCTCAGGAAGGTCCAGAAAGAGTTTCAAAATGTTATGTAAGGAACACTACTTACCCCCATGTCAGTGCTTTACATACCGTGAAATCATTGTTGTAAATTTACTGGACAATTTATTTCATCAATTGGGTAATATTTTAAACTCTTATAAAGCACCAGGTGTGCTATATAATCCCCATCATTGACAGCATTTGTTGGACAGTTATGGTAATGGTCCTTAGTGCAGATACCATGTGTCGTGATGTATGCATAATGTGCTCTTAGAAAGTTACAATGTTCTCTTTAGAAGACAAATTTTTGTATTATGCATTCTAACAGCCCAATAGCTGTTTTTCTTATGAAATAATTGCATTATAAGGTGTCTGGTATCAATTTAGCCTCGATAATTGTCTTTTGTTTGTTTATATTCTTTCTCATTTTACTACAAACCAAATACAATTTAGAGACTCAAAAAAAGAAAACTTCCTTCTCATGAAGAAGGTGGTGAGGAACACATAGCCTGCTGCCTAAGAAGAAAGTTATGCAAGGCTGGGCCAAGAATTTCTCATAGGTTCCTACATATGTAAGCGATCATTCTACAGACTATTACAGATATATCCAATAACTAACATTACCAAAGATGAGAATCACACCCTGTTCCACGTGCCTGTGAGGTAAATACCTTAACTGTTGTGCCAACCCCCAACCTTCAAAACTGCTGCTTTGCTTTTGGATGACCACATCAGGAATCAAGCCTAAAATCTTTTAATCTAAAGCCAGATACCTTATCCTTTAGGTGTTACTTTTTGGGATGTAGCTTCACTTTAGTAGCTGCGTATGCCCTCTGTGGTTGTACAGGTGTACAGTATGAATGGCAAATTGCTGGGGGCTTTGTTACTGAAGTCCTTTGTGGATGTGTTATCCTTCCCTGTAAACCACATTGCTCTCTGCTGGGAGTGTTGTTATAGAATAGTAATGATCTGATATATCAGAAATTCTGTTTTTATATGCATTATATAAACCCTATATTGTGGTACAAACTCGATGGTGTGTGTGTGTGTGTGTGTGTGTGTGTGTGTGTATGTATGGGTGTATATATATATATATATATATATATATATATATATATATATAGATATAGATATAGATATAGATATATATATATATATATATATATTTATATATATATATATGTATGGATCTAGGACGTTTGCTCAAGTGAGCAAACGTCCGATTCCATAATAACACACATTAACGAAAGCGCTTTTATCGAAAAAGCGCTTTCGTTAAAGCGTGTTACAAAAACAAAAAATAAAACACTACATTTATATTTTAGCAGGCACCCCTCATGTGGGGGGCTGTACCCCCCACACCCCCCCTACTTTAATATTCTCCCTCCGAGACCGCACTTTTCCTTTACCCGCATCGTCGTACAGCCTCGGCAACAGGCATACTTAAGAGAAAGTGCTACTTCGGTGAAAAGCACTTTTGCGTAATTATGCCCGGCCATTTGGGTTTCGGTCATTTGCTCACTCAAGCAAACGTCCTAGAGCCATATATATAATATAGTACATTATTGTAGTAAAACCTGGAATTGATACCCCATATATTGTTGTACTAACTGGACAGTAGTGTATATTAAAAGCACAATAGTTTAGTACAATCTGGAAATAGTATGGTGTAATGAGAATCATCTGCAGAAATACTGTTAAAGGAAGGAGTAGAAGCAAATAGTATGTGAGATGGCTCTCTCTCTACTAGAGAAGGATGTGATTTTCTGGCCAACAGTGTAGCCTCTTGGATGACCCTGACCAGAAAATGCTGTGGAAAATAGGAGTGGAAGTCCCACCTGTGGATTTACTCAAGGAATACCTGGATCCTAACTGTGGATTTCTTCAAGGAGTACCAGGCAGTTAACTGTAGATTTCATAGGTTCATAGGTTAGTACTAGGCTATTGGCCCTAGGGCCTATACAAGCCTAGCCATAACAATTCCCTGGCTGTTTCTTCCCAGAATATTTACTTCCCTAGTCCCCTATCTAGCAGGGTGACTGACGTGATCCCAGGGGTGAATTTCCTATCTCCCATCCAATCGTCAAGGTTTCTTTTGAAGAGGGCCAAAGAGGCGCTCAGCTTGACATGTATGGGCAGTCTATTCCAGAGTATGGGGAGTCTCTGGGTCAGGAACCTATCCCTCCAGCATGTTTTGTTCATTGTGATGACCAGGTTTGGATCCCTGGAGCATGTAGCTCTGAGGGATTGGGATTTCTTTAAGTGTAGCATGTTCAACAGCACTGGTTTGACATGGCCTTGAATGTTAAGCAGAGATCACCGCTGAGTAGGCCATATGCGACAGAGTATAGCTGGAGTTTATTTAGACGGTCAGCATAGGACATCTGCTTTAGGCCTGTGATTCTTTTAGTGAGGTATTTCTGTGGCCTTTCCAGTTGTTGCAGATGTCTTGTGAGGTACATACTAAACGGGGCATTGTGCTCTATAATGGATCTAATGAGAGATGAGTACAGTGGGACAATGACCTCCTTTTTTGGATGAAAAGCCCTTAGTGATGATCCGTGCCACATAGAAGGATTTCCTGACTGTTGTGGCTATGTGGTTATCAAAGATGAGACCACTGTCCACCTGTGTCCCTAAGTCCCTTATCACACTTTCGGTGTTTAGTGTACTGCCACTTATGTAGTAATTCATGGGTACATGTTTTTTCCCAAAGGGGATAACTATACATTTCTTGACATTGACCTTGAACATGGCTGTGGCAACAAGCATCTGTTTCTGTAAGGCCCTTTTGTAGAATATCCACATCATTTGGGGATTCAACAATGGCTCCCAGTTTGCAGTCATCTGCGAACTTTGTTAGCCAGAGTCCCTTAGTGCTGGCCTGTACTTCAGAGAAGTAGACGCCAAACAAGAGTGATCCCAGGACTGAACCCTGAGGTACTCAGCTTGTCACTTGTCTGGAGCTGGATTTTGAGTCGTCTACTTTTACAGTGTGGGTTCTGTCAGTAAGCCAGTTGGCAACCCATTAAGTGATGCAGGGATTAATGCCCAACTTAGTAAGTTTATCTATGATTCCAGAGTGAGGGATGGTGTTGAAGGCCTTGTCGAGGTCCAGATAGGCTGTGTGGACCACCTTACCCTCGTCCACAGCTCTGGAGACTGATTTGAAGACGTCAATCAGGTTGAGGAGACAAGATTGGCCCTTTACGAAACCAAATTGGGTGGGGTCCAGTGTTTAAAGGTTGCCAATGTCTTTGTTTTTAAGTTCCATGATAGTGCATTCCATGGCTTTGCAGATCAGGCTCGTCAGACTGATGGGACGATAGTTCCCGGGATCTAAGGTGGATCCCCCCTTGTGGAGTGGGATAACTGTAGCTATGCGCCACTCATTGGGCAGGAAGCCCGAGGTGAGGCTATGATTAAACATGACACTTAGGTGAGGTGCTAGTTCATGTAGTACACAGCCCGGCATGTCATCTGGTCCCATGGATGCTGTATTCTTAGCTTTGGAGAGTGCATTTTTTACCTGTGTGGCCATGAGTACTGGAATTTGGCAATCTTTTGGTATTGAGATGGGCCCTTTAGGGGTTGAGAGGGGGTGAAGTTGGCACTGAATCGATCTGCCAGGATATTGGCAATATCCTTTGGATCAGTATATTTAATGCCATTCTCTTGTAGCCCAGAGCAAATCTGAGCATTGCCATTTAGATTCTTGACATAACTAGAGAATGCCTTGTGGCTGTCCTTGGAATCTTTGGTAATTTTATTTTTGTAACTAGCTTTGGAGGATTTTCTGAGGGATCTCAGCTTCTTACTGAGGCTGGTAAGGGAGTTTTTTGCATCCTGAGATTTTCCTCTTTTCTGCAACAGTTTTTTTTCTTTCTGTTGTATAGTTTGTTTATGGCAGGGGACCACCAGATTGGGTTCCTTTTTTTGGAGGAGACCGTCTTGGTTCTGTTTGGAATGCCATGATCCATGCACGAGTGGATGTGCTCGTACCGTGCCTTAGTGTAGGATTCAGCGGTCGAACTTCCAGTTCCCATCTGCATGGGTGTCATGAAGTTTGTCACTTCTGACTTGAATAGCATGAAGTTAGCTTTGGAGAAGTTTTTTATGGAAGTTTCCCTACTTGGGGGTGGGAGTGGGATGTGGACATCAAGGGTTATTAGCATATGGTCAGACCTGACCAACGAGGGGGTGACCACTGGTGTGGAGCATCGATCTCCCATGTTGATAATGACCAGGTCTAGAATATTTGAGCCCCTGGTGGGACTATGGATTAGTTGGTCCAGGGCATTGGAATTTATGAATTCCAAGAAACGGTGGGCAAAGTTGTTGGTACCCGAGTAGTTTTCCCAATTAATGGCAGGGTAGTTGAAATCACCCAGTATTAGGGTGTTTGGTTGTATCTTATTATTATCTGGTATGTTTAGAAAGGTGTAGTGAGAATCTTGGGGTATGTTGGGGGATCTGTAGCAAGCTACAATTTGGATTGCAGTCTTACCTTGTATTAGTTGCAGCTGTAGAATTTCAGATGCATTGTGTTGGGCAACTTGCCTGGAGGTGTGAATATCCTTGGTGAATATAGAGAGTTCTCTGCCTTTAGTGCTTCGGTCCTGGTTTGGTGGCCGAAAAGTGTGGTAAGACTTGTAGTCTGGTATTGCAGGGGTGCTCTCTGGAGCCTTGAACCATGTCTCAGTTACTGCACAGATATCAATGTTCTCCATTTTTTAGGAGTGCCTTGAGAGAGAGTGCATTTTGAGATTTAGACTTCTAGCATTGAGTAGCATTACTTCAGATTTTGCATGCTTATATCTGTTACAGTGGTGGTTTTGTCCTTTGAGCCTTGCCTAAAAAAGGCACTATAGGGGTGGCAAGAGCCTTAGCCAGTAACCTGAATCCCAGGGGAGACAGGTGCAGACCATCTCTGGCAAAGCATTGTGGTTTGTCGATTGTCGTCCCAGGCAGACAGATATTGGATCCCCTTTGAATGACACCAGAAACTTAGCCAGTTGTTGAAGTCAATCATTTTGTCCTGATACTGTGGTGTCATTCTGGGCGAAGGCAGGATACTGCTCAGGGGTAGTGCCATACCTGCCTGGGCGACATGATCCAAGAGCTCTTCCATGTCTCTTTTCATGTAGTCCAGGGAGGTACATCTCAAGTCATTCACTCCAACATAAGCAATGACAGAGTCGTATTTGTACTTGTGGAGTGACTTGAGTGCATGCGTTATGTGGCAGATCCTGGCACCCGACAGGTAGCTGACAGTAATTTTCTCCTTGTTCAGCCTGGTGAGTGGCACATCAGTGTGTTTGACTATAGAGTCACCTATGACTAAAGTGTTGAGTTTGTTGTCTTGCCTTAGAGGCTGTTGTTTGGTGGCACACTGGTGTTTTGAGCTATGTGTCACTTTGGTTGTGATTCGTGTTTGTTTGCGTTTCAGTTTCGGAGGCCCTTGTTGCTTGGGCAGGTTAATGTTAAGGGCCTCTGCATAAGTGGGTTTAATGTTACTATGTGTGGATGTTGGTGCCATGAGTTTTGAAAGGCTGTGTGTTACTTGAGGTGTAGTGCAGGTGTTAACCTTCTCCTCTTGACTGTGTAGCACAATCTTGGCTGGAGAGAGCTTTGCTTGCAGTTTGGCTAAGTTAGTGCATCTCTCACAGGTTGTGTTGGGTGGTAGGATGAGAGGGTTGTCTGTGTACATGAGGCAATTGCTGCATTGCCCCAGTATGCCCAGATTCACCAGGTGGACAGGAGAAATCACCAGAAGGTGACCCTTGGTCATGCCTGGTTCGGTGTTTCTTTTGTAAAGTACAAGAGTTGTTTTCCCTTACCTTGGCAAGGTACTTTGCAATTATAGGCTGTTTAGTGCCTCTGATTAATTTCTCCTTATTAAAATGGAGAGTTGAGTTCTTGAATCAGTTTAAGGCTTCCTAGTAGTTTACAGCAGGTTTTAGAGCAAGTGCTAGTCACAGGGATTCAGATTTTAGTGCTACTACTGAGAAACTAGCAAGTAAAGGGAGAATTTGAAGCGCAGACTTTCTGGCACTGGGAATAGTTTAAAGTGCTAGACTAATAAGCTAATAAAAGTGCAGGAGAGCAGAAAACTAGCAGATCTAAGGGAATAAATGAAGAGCACCACTCAGAAGCTTACAAAAAGTGAAGAGGCAGACGATAATGAGATATTCAATATGCAGAAGCTGAAGGGGGGGGCCTTTGCTAAGTTCTCACTATTAACAGTAGAATGAGCTGATGTAATGTAACTGGGGGGGGTGTCCAGTATCAACTTTATACCAGAGGCAGGCAACTCAAAGCCACCAAGACATAAGACCACCACAAGAACAGGGTGGGTGCGTGGGTGGGAAAACCAGTTGTACAGATTACAGAGATATTAAATCAAAAGCGCAGATGAAAAGAATAAACCCTTATCTTTTCTGAATATCACAGCAGGCAGTAAGTAAGTCTCTCAGCCCAGCTTGAGTAACAGGTATATCTAATTTAAGGCACAGAAAGCAGAAACAGGCCTGTTATCCAGACAGTACAGTTGCAGGAATGCCCTGCCCAGAAGAAACCAGTTCTGTTCACTTCCTCTCACTAAGTAAGCAGATAGGCCTCTAGACAAAGGATCTCAGTACAAACTGAGGTCAACACTAACAGATATTAGCTCTGTCTCACAGCAAAAGGACAGTAAAAAGCAGATGTTCTTCATGTTTCACTGTTGCAGTCATCACTTTTGGGATATCTGCTTGCAGTAGCCCTCAGTCAGCCTCATTAACAAAGTCTTGGGTCCTGCGTCGATTGCTGTTCCTTCTTCCATAATGTCAGGTCATCAGGGGTATAAAACATGCAGCCGATGCCATTACCCCAGTCTTTCTTGCCGTGCGGTGCCCAAAGCAGAAGCAGTTCGCAAGTGCCGGTCGGCCGACTCCTGAAATTTTCGTTTTCGAGTTTCAGAACCAAAGTCTTCAACTAAAGCTAAGTACCCTGTTGGAGAAACTTTTTCTTGCTCCTTACCAACGTCAGTAAAAGTTAATAATTGCATTACTTGTGGAAGCAAATACCTCAGAAAGATTTTCATTCATTCTGTATTCCTTGCCTAGGCCCTGACCACAATGTCAGTTTTGTGCTTTATTTAATCAGCGCACTATCCGTCGTTGGTATATTTTCACCTCAAAATATTTCAGTTCTTAGTTTAATTATCCAGAAATGTCGTCGGTTAGCCATCCGACTACCAGGATTCTGAAAAAACACAAGGATAAAGACAGAGACAGGCAGCCGAGGTCCAAAACTGCCGACGACACTTCTCCTAAGCCAGTCGCCAGTTTGCCGGTACTCAGTGAGGTGCTTTCGCAGCCCCTGATGCCCGCTACTTCTGATTTGCAGGCCTCTGCTGAGACCTATTTGGAGTCCGGTATGCCGCGAGATGCTTCAACTATAGAACCTGCGGATGTCTCTACCTTGGATGGGTCCGGAGCCAGTGTGCAGGCACTGGCTTCTGAGGCACAGGCCTACGGACTTGCATATTAAACCAACGCCTCCTTCTTCTTTTAGGCCTAAATCTCGAACCATGCCTAAAAAAACTACGCCCAGGCCACATGCTCAGGCCTCTATGCCTAAAAAACAAATGATAAGAATGGCTGAAGATCTTATAACTCTAATCAGGGGAAGTCAGCCTCCCCCTTCTAAGAGACCTAGGACTGAAGTTGTTTATGAATCTTCTGACCAGGATTCTGATTTTTCTGATTCTTCTAATGGTCTGGATTTGCCCATATCTACTTATGAGGATTCTGACGCAGAAGACTGTATTCCCTCTGCTTCCCCTCAAGAGGATTTTTCTTTTGGTGAAACCTTACGTACTCTAAGGGAGCATTTCCACTGGGAAAGCCAGGATTTTTCTGATTCAAAAAAGAGGCTTAGGGTTTTCTTACTCCTGCCTCAGCATAGGCCTTTAGGTATTCCTCCAGTACTAGACATTGTTGATGATACTTTTTCGGAATCTAGTTTGGCCCCTGATTCCTTGCCTCCTGCTCCCAGAAAACCTGACAGATATTACATGGTTCCTGATTCACACAAGTTCCTTTTTAAAAATCCTATTGTGGATCCAGAAACCTTTTCACAGGGACCCAAGGGCATTAAGGCTTCTACTGCTAAACATCCTACCCCTTTTGATAGAGACTCCAGGGCGCTGGATAGATGGGGTTAGAAAGTTTACACTTCTGCAACCTTGGCCATTAGGGCTTTAAACTGCCAGTTTCATATGTTAAAGTATCAACAACATGTTATTGGATTGCTTAAATAGAAAATTATGTTGATTCCTGACTGCGTGGAAAATAAAGCATTACAGGATTTAATGCATTCTGCTGAACAGGTTGGAAAACATACTTTGCAATGTGGATTTGATTCTTTAGAGGCGTCTTGCAGGGCTGCTGTTACTGGTTCTGCTCAGAAGGCATGCTTGGCTTAAGGAGCAATCTTTACCTGATCATGTTAAAGCTAAATTGTTGGATGCTCCCTTAAATCAGGACTGCCTGTTTGGCAACAAGGCTGAGGAAGTTCTTAAAAAGATGGAAGATAAAGCTAAATCTATGCAAACTGTTAAAAATTTCTTACAAGTTTAGCCTCCTAGATTTAGTAGGCATGGCCCTCTAAGAATTGGTCATTTCCAGCCTCTTCAAGGTTTTCTCAAGCCAAACCCAGACATAGCAGAAACCCCAGGTTTCAGTCCCAGGGGACACACAAGACTAAGCAGTGGGGGGTTTCTGCACCCAAACCAGGGAGTAGTAAGACTGCCTCCTATGGAAAACAGTCTCAATGACTTGCTTCTAAAACTTCCACGCACTTCCCAACTGAATGCTCCTTTAGGCGGAAAGATTGGTCTGCAGGCCAAAAACTGGGAACTCATCACCCAGGACAAATGGGTTTTAAATATAGTGTCCCAAGGATACAGATTTCACTTCCACACCTTACCAACACCAAGCGGGTGGCCACATCTACCCCCAAATCAGTGGGCCGAGGCCCAAAATCAAGTATTCTCTCTCTTAAGCATGGGGGCTATTCAGTTGGTACCAGAAGAGGAAAAGGGACAAGGGTTCTATTCAAGACTTTTCCTGATACCCAGAAAAGGCAACACATGGCATCCTATCCTGGACCTTTCTACTCTAAATACCTTTCTGGTGATTCCAAAATTCAAGATACTTACTCTTCACCAGCTGCTTCCTATGCTAGGCAAATATGCCTGGTTGGCAACACTAGACTTAAAAGAAGCATACCTGCACATCCCTATCAGGGAGTCTTTCAGAAAATACCTACGCTTCAAAGCAGGCTACATGCATCAGTTTTCTGCACTGCCCTTTGGCTTATCTACTGCGCCCAGGGTATTCACAAAGTGCCTAGCTCCAGTCATTGCATTCTGCAGGCAAAGAAATATTCAAATATACCCATATCTGGACGATTGTCTAATTCAGGCAGAAAGCCAGGACATACTTTTGAATCATCTGGCCTTTGTTCAAAGGGTATTGACTTGTCTGGGGTACACCATAAATGAAAATAAATCACAATCGGTACCCTGTCAACAAATTATATTCCTGGGAGCAAGCTTGAATACAACTTCCCAGATGGCTTTCCTCACGCCAGAGAAACTGATTCATTTGACAACCTACTTCAAACAAGTGGCCACAAAAACCTAGTTATTTGCGAGACAAATACTGCAAGCCTTGGGGTTCATGACCTCCTGCATTCTTCTAATTCCGTATGCAAGGCTGCATATGAGGAAATTGCAAAGGTATCTCAAAAGCCTATGGTGTCAACATTCACAGGACCTAGAGGCAATGATTCCTATCGTACCTTGCCTACGCCTAGAGTTCCTTTGGTGGGCAGAGACCTGTCACCAAAACAGGGAACTACCATTCACACTACCCCCTGCCGCCCAAACCTTAACAACAGACGCATCAGACTATGCATGGGGTGCCCACCTGGCAGGGAAGCGCATTCAGGGCAAATAGAACCCAAGTCAAATGCTCCTGCATATCAATCAAAAAGAAATGTTAGCTGTACAGAATGCTCTGACAGCCTTCAAGGACCACATTCTTCCAGGACAATTAATAATAAAGATGGACAACACCACTGTTATGTGGTACATAAACAGGCAAGGGGGTACACATTCTTACCCCCTTTGCAGACTAGCCATGACATTGTGGAACACAGCCCTGAGCTATCGGGGACATTCAAGCTCAATTTCTGCCAGGAAAACTAAATACACTGACAGACGAACTAAGCAGAAACCTCATGGACCCACATGAGTGGAAACTGGAACCAAGGATTTTCAACATGTTGACAAGCAAATGGGGGAGCCCAGATATAGACCTGTTTGCCTCCTCCCAAAACTATCAGTTGGACAAATTCTGCACAAGGACTCCCCACAAACAAGCTTGGAAAGTGGATGCTCTGTCCTTCAGCTGGAAAAAACAGTTTATGCCTTTCCTCCTCTGCCTCTGCTCTCCAAAGTACTACTAAAGATCAAACAAGACAAACCAAGGACGATTTTGATTGCACCAGACTGGCCACGCCAACACTGGTGCCTCCTCTTGTGCAGTGTGTCACTGTGGGCCCCATGGCACCTGCCTCATACTCCTACTCTATTGTCTCAGCAGGAGAACCAAATTCTGCATCCTCAACTTCAAACATTCTAGCTCCAACACCCTAGCCCAAAGGTTCCTAGAATTTATAAACTCAAATGCTATGGAACAACTTGTTACCACTCCCACAAGAGGGGAAAACATACAGGACCTGATCATCACCAACATGGGGACTCTATGCTCCAGACCAGAAGTGTATCCCTCACTGGTAAGATCAGACCATAAACTAATCTCACTGGATATTCACATCCTGACCCCACCCCCTGCCCAGAAAACCACAGTGAAAAACTTCTCTAAAGCAAATTTCACACTCCTCAAAACCGAGGTGGAATCCTTCAAAGCCCCCGGGCCTGTGGAAAATACAGCCCAGACCGCAGAATCCTTTATAAACGCATTCTATGGACACCTTCAGGAATGCATGGATCATGCAATCCCAAATAAAACCAAGACCCAATCCTCCAAAGGCAGGCGTCCTGTCTGGTGGACCCCAGCCATAAACAAACTATACAATAGAAGGAGGAAGTTACTACATGATAGAGCAAAATCCCAAAAAGGGAAGGCATCTCTGATCAGTATTAGCAAAAAATTACGGGCACTCATAAAATCGTCTAAGGCCAGCTTTGAGAGAAAAATTGCACAGGACACTAAGGATAATCACAAGGCTTTCTTTAGTTATGTTAGGAACCTGGGTGGGAATTCCCAGATATGCTCAGAATTAGTCCAAAATCACAAAAAATACAATGAACCCGCAGACCTTGCCAACATCCTAGCTGACAGGTTCAGCGCAAACTTCTCTCCCCCTCCCCACCAAAAGGGCAAATATCTATCCCAGCAGAGTGCTGCCCCCCCTGACATCTCAGATGCTCAGGTAAGAGCCGCCCTCTCCAAAGCAAAAAACACAGCATCAATGGGACCAGACGGTGTCCCGGGTGGCGTCCTACATGAACTCCAAGAAGAGCTAAACCCAAACATAAAACTACTGTTCAATCTCAGCCTTACTACAGGTTATGTACCCAAAGAGTGGCGTACAGCAACAGAGGTTCCTCTCCACAAAGGTGGTGCCTCAACGGATCCTGGAAACTATCGCCCCATAAGCCTGATTAGCTTTGTCTGCAAAGCTATGGAAAGGATCATCATGGTCCTCATAAATAAAGATATTGGGGACCTACAGACACTGGATCCTACCCAGTTCGGCTTTGTTAAGGGCAGATCCTGCCTCTTAAACCTGGCCGATTTCTTTGAAACAGTCACCAAGGCCATTGACGAGGGGAAGGTGGTCCACACAGCCTACCTGGACCTTGCAAAAGCCTTTGATACAATACCCCACTCGGGCATTATAGATAAGCTCACCAGCTTAAATATAAACCCCTATGTCACTAGATGGGTTGCAAACTGGCTCAAGGACAGAACCCACATGGTTAGAATTGCTGGAGCCATGTCAGACTCCAGACCAGTTACAAGTGGTGTCCCACAAGGCTCAGTCCTGGGACCTATCTTGTTCGGTATATATTTCTCGGAGGTACAGGCCAACACGGAAGGACTGTGGCTGACCAAGTTCGCAGATGACTGCAAACTGGGCGCCATAATCAACTCTCCCGCCGACACAAGCATCCTCCAAAAGGGTCTCATGGAAACAGACAACTAGTGCCAGAGCCATGGCCTCAAGCTAAATGCCAAAAAGTGTATAGTCATCCCCTTTGGCAAAAACAAAGTGCCCACAAATTACCACATAGGTGGTAATCCATTAAGTACAGAAGAAGTAATTGGGGACCTGGGGACCCAAGTTGCTAGCACTCATTTGGCAACCACGTGGCCAAAGTGGTTAGAAAAACATTTTATATAGCCCACCTAATCATGAAGGGATTCACATCTAGATCAGGGGAGGTCACCGTGCCTCTTTACTCATCTCTCATCAGGCCCATAATTGAGTACAATGCCCCTTTTGGGATGTACCTTACCAGACACCTGCAGCAACTGGAAAGACCCCAAAAGTACCTCACCAAGAGGATCAAAGGGCTCAAACAGATGCCATATGCTGCCCGGTTAAAGAAACTCCAGCTCTACTCAGTGGCATACCGCCTGCTCAGAGGCGATCTGTGCCTGACGTATAAAGCCATGTTCAACCCGGAATTAATGGACATGCTGTACCTCCAAAAAAATCAATCCCCCGAGCGAGCTCACTAGAGACTTGAACCTCAGCACTGAAATAAATAGGACATGCTGGAGGGACAGATTCATAACCCAGAGGCTCCCTTCACTCTGGAATAAAATCCCAGTCCAGGTTAGGCAGAGTCCCTCATTGACTCTCTTCAAGAGGAATCTTGATGAGTGGATGGGAGATCGTAGGTTTACCCGGGTATCACTTTTGTGTCACTGTTAGACAGAGGCACAGTATACTAACCTCGAAAAAGGGCATAGCAAAATTAATTTAAAATGGGTGGCGAAAGCCAAACACACTCTGGCTAGGCTTATAAATGCCCTAGGGCAGATAGCCTAGTATGAACCTATGAACCTATGAATCTAGCAGCCTGGCTAATTACATAATTTCTCCTTTACCATCCCTCAATAAACCAGTGATGGATATCATTTTAGAGGCAAGGAGGCCTAGTACCAGAAAGTCTTGCGCTGAAAAATGGAAAAAATTCTGTGTCTGGAACCAATCTCAAGGGATGAGCACAACAGTGCCCAATTTACCTCAGATCTTACAATACTTAACTGAGATGCTTCATAAGGGCCTGTCTTTCTCCTCCATCAAAATTCACTTCTCAGCCATCTCAGCTCATTATAACACAGAACACCCCTCTTCTGTCATCCACTGCTTATGCAGTTCCTCAGAGGGGCCAAAAATCTACGACCACCCAGCAGAGCTCCAGCTCTAGCCTGGGACCTCAAATTTGTATTGGAAAAGCTCACCCTTCCTCCTTTCAAGCCAGCTGCCACTTCGGATGTAAAATTCCTTTCTTGGAAAACCACTTCAGGAAGAAGGGTATCTGAATTACAGGCCCTCATGGCAGTGGAGCCTTTCATCATCTTTCATGCGGACAGGGTGTCTCTCAGGACTAATCCCTCCTTCATGCCCAAGGTGGTATCCAGTGTGGCCCTTAATTAGTCCATATATTTGCCAACCTTCTTTCCTAATCCACAGAACAAATGGGAACGGATTCTGCACTCCTTAGACGTGCACAGACAACTTAGATTCTACTTGGACAGAACTAAACCTCAAAGGAAATCTGATCAACTGCTGGTGGCATTTGCTGCAGGGGCACAGGGGAAGGCTATTTCAAAGCATACCATTTCCAAATGGATAGGCCATTGCATTCTTTTTTGCTACAAACACCATGGAAAACCTATCCCACAGGGGATCAGACCCCACTCTACCAGGGCTGCATCTACCTCTACAGCCTTTCTCAGAGGCGTCCCTACCAGGGACATCGAAGAAGCTGCTACTTGGAGTTCTGTACATACTTTCACCAAGCATTAACATCCGCCAATTTTCTCTAAATCCAGAGCTGGCTTTGCCACTGCAGTCTTGCAGGGCCTTTTAGCTAGTCCTAATCCTATTTAAATTCTTCCTCCCATCCTTAGCTTTGGGAATCTACCCAAAAGTGATGACTGCAACAGTGAAACACGAAGAACATAGTACAGTTGTGTACACTTACCATAAATGTAGATGTTCGAGTGTATTCACTGTTGCAGTCCTGGTTACCCTTCCTCCAGCCCCCTTCTGTTTCTTTTTTGGATATACCTCTACTTCCTTTACTATCTTCAAAAGCTTTTTGGTGTATTTGCTTTTTTGTTGGAAGTATAACCTTGTATATTTATAGATTTAATTGCTTCCCATTCAGGGGGCACCTGACATCTGGGGCAAGAAAAACTGATGTAATGGCGTCGGCTGCATGTTTCATACCCCTGACAACCTGACATCATGGAAGAAGGGACAGCAACTGACGCAGGACCCAAAACATTGTTAATCAGGTCGAATGAGGGCTACTGCAAGCAGATAACCCAAAAGTGATGACTGCAACAGTGAATACACTCAAACACCTACATTTATGGTAAGTGTACACAACTGTACTTTGTACAGATTACAGAGATATTAAATCAAAAAGTGCAGATGAAAAATTAGATTAAACACATCTTTTATCTTAATTGTGGATTTACTCAGGGAATAGCAGGAATCTAACTGGATTTATTCAGTGAACACCTTGATCCTAACTGTGAATTTATTCAAGGAGTAACAGCATCCTACTGTTTACTTATCCTAATTGTGGATTTACAGTAGGAGTACTAGGAACTTGACTGTGGATCTACTTATGGATTAAAACGCAGTTTGATCAGAGCTTTAATAGCAACTTAATTTCTGTTAATGAAAAATATATTTTGCCTAACCTTACTTTTCCCTAATATCCTTTCCTTTCTCCATGTTCTACTTAAAACCTTCCTTACTTAGCAAATCCCTTAAACTGCTATTAACTCAACTGTCCATGTCTTAATTTTGACTAGCACTACAAGATGATATCATCTGCATAATTTATTATCCCTGGGATTTTAACCTTATTCCGTATACATTATACATGCATTTTGTACCTGTAGATAATTTTTTAAAGTCACAGCATTTATTAATCCAAATAAAGTGGTGTTCATTGGGCATCCCTCTTTTATAGCCTTTTCTACAGTGATTTATTCACCTATTCACCCACTTAAAGGATTTACACAAGCTTCTCATAAGAAAAAATATACAAAGGAGTAGCCTTTTGAGCTATTTGAGTTAAGCTAAAACACCAAACAGTGGTAGTAAGAAATATTTTTAAATTAAAATGCCAAACGGTAATAAAAAATCATGTTGCAATCAAAATTTATTCACCTTTGTGAATAAAAACAGCTTTACATTCTTCATACCAAAACAACAAATCTTGTTACAATTAAAAATAGATTAATTTATAAGTAGCAAAACAACAAATCTTTATTGGGCAAAAAAAAAGACTATTCTTCCATATATTTTTTCTACTTGTTTTGACCTGAATAGTTGGATCCTGTCCACTATTTGACAATTTAAGCTAACTAAACATCAGGGTGCTTACAGTGATTCATTTCTAAGCAAGTTTCTCATAAGCATTTCTATGAAATACAATTATTAAATCAGAATTCTCCTAAATGAGTAGCATTTCCATTAATTTATCTTGCCTTTCATTGTTGCATCCATTTAGCACATCACATGGAACTACATATATTTCCATTTGTTCTTCAGATTTCATGGATTCATAGGAGGTTACTAGGCCAATGGCCACAGAGCCCTTACAAGCCTACCTATACATATCTCGTGTTGCTCCAATTATCATTGTTTAGGTGAATGAAGTTCACAGAGGTCAGAGTCTGTGGTAGTTAATACTGACTTTCTATGTGCAGGAGGGACATAGGCATCACCCCAGGAATTAATATGCCGTCAGCCATCAATTAATCTAGGTAGCATTTGAAAAGAGTCAAGGAGGGGCTCTATTTCACTTGTACTGGGTGCTTTTTCCAGAGAAGTGGCAGTCTCTGAGAAATGTATCTGCCTCTCCAGCATGACCTATTCATGTCAGAAGCTAGGTTAAGATCCATGGAGCAAGTGACCCTCATGCAGTTTGATTTAGGAATGTGTAGCATTTCCATCACAGCCTGATCAGAGACTGCCCTGTAAGGCAAGCATAGGTTACCCCTTAGCAACATATAGGAGACAGAATATAGTGACAGGGCTTTCAGTCTTTCTACATAAGGCTTTTTTTTGCATATTCTGTAATTTCTTGGTGAGAAACCTCTGTGAACTCTCCAATTGTTGCAGGTGTCTGGTGAGGTACATGCAAAAGGGAGCAGTGTACCCAATTACTGGTCTGATGAGGGTCTTGTATAATGCAGTTATAACATCCTTTGATCTAGATGCAATGCCTTTACTTATAACGTGTCACATAGAAGGATATCCTTACTACTGGGGACACATGCTGGTCAAAGTTCCAATCGCTATCAGCCTGAGTACCCAGATCACGTACAGCTGTGTCCGCCCTTATTGCGGTGCTGTCTGTAATGTAGTTAGCAGGGATGCCAGCTTTCCCAAAGGGAATAATAATGCAATTTTGCGTTTAGCTTTAATCCGTGGCTTTGGCACAAATCATTTGTGTACGTTAACCTTCTCTACAATATATTAACATTGTTGGGGGATTCAGTGATCACTACCAGTTTGCAAGAATCAGTGAACTTGGTCAGCCACAGGCCATCCAAGTTTGCCTGGACATCTGAGAAATAAATTCCAGAGAGTAAGGGACCCAGCACAGAACTCTGTGGTATGCCACTGGTGACTGGTCCTTTGCTAGAGGTGAATTCACTCCCTTTGACAGTATGTGTCTTGTCAGTGAGCCAGTTGGACAACCATCTGGTAATCCAGGGGTTAATTCCAAATAGGGAGAGTTTCTCTACAATACACAAGTGGCAGATTGTGTCAGATGCTTTGGCTAGGTCAAGATAGGTAGCATACACTGTCTTTCCCTCATCCAGGGCCTTGGTGACTTTTTCAAAGAAGCTGATTCTATACAACTGCTATTGGTGTACACTTCTGCATAGGATTCCATGTTATCTGTATTTGAGTGGGATTTGAAACTTATTGTACCATCACTTAGTAGGTGTTCATTTGTTTTAGAAAAATTCTTAAAGCCTTTCTGAGCTTGATGGGGTATCTGGTCTTATAATTACATTGAGCAAGACTGATCTATGGTTCGATCTTACTAGGGAGTACGTCACGTAGAGGAGTGCAATGCTCTCCCATGTTCGTGAATACTGTGTCCAAGAACATTTCAGCCTTGTGTGGGTGTGCTGACTAGCTGTTCCAGAGCATTTGCATTGACAACATCCAAGAACCTGTGAGACACCATGTTTGTGGTCGTGTATATTTCCCAGTTGATTATAGGATAATTAAGATCACCCATGAGTAAGGTGTTGGGTTGTATGGCAAATAATTCCAGTTAGTCCAGGTGTGCGGTATGCTTTTCCTCTTTCATGGTGGGGGACCTATAGCTAGCTGTAATTGGTAGGGGGCTTTGCCTGTACTTTATTGGACATGGACTAGCTCAAAAGAGTCATACTTTTTTTCCAGTATGGAGATGTACCTATCCTTAATGAAGATGGATAAACCTCCTCCTTTGTTTTTTCATGTTCAGTTTGTGGTGTGAGTGTATGGAAGGCATTGTAGCTGTGGACATCTGGGGCA